>NC_031954.1:4208210-4330220 GCF_000303195.2 Fusarium pseudograminearum CS3096 | reverse complement strand
AGCCTAAAGAGTATAGTCTAAGTAGCATAAGCTTATGCTTCTAGCGGCCAATTTTTCTGATACCCTGAGGCCATTCCACGGCGCGCTTAAGGAGACAAAGTACTGGGCGAACAGACGCCATATATTTCTTTCTTACCATCATAGAACAAGACGCGTAATAATTCACTATTGACAGACATCTTTCCATAATCACAAAAACAACATGTCAAACGCAAGCAAGGCAAAGCGCTTAATGGACACCATCACAGAAGCACATCGCATGTCCTACAGAATAGGTCGCGGCGAACAAGGCGTCTTGACATTCGAACCATACAAATCACACATCCTTCCACTATGGCGTTTCCGCACAGTCCCAATCGCAAAAAAGAGTGCCGAAGACCTTTGGAAAAAGTTTAACGAGTTCAAAGACCAGCGCGACTTTGTTGGCATGGACATGACGCGCAAGTTTATCCAGATGGGCATGACGCGTGCGAAACGATACGCAAACCACGCGGGCGGGCGCAAGTATGCAAAAGGGACAAACAAAGAGCTACCAAAGAGTGAGGAACATCCTGACAAAAAAGAAAAAGAAAGGGCGAGTCTCATCTTTCGAGGGTATTGGGAACGGTGCAAGGAAGACGAGGAGTATCAGGATCTCAAGACCGAGTTTTTGAAACAACAGAAAGAACGGGAAAAGTCATAATCCTCGTTTGATATCGCCAAGCATCTGGTTCTCAAGTGTTCACGAACCACTGTTGGTTATGCCCGCGCCTCAAACATGCAGCTTTATCCGCAACCAACAGGCTACGGTTCCCTGCAATCTCACGTGAAGTGGTCTGATAGATAAAACAACTCATTTATCACGCACATCCCCTCTCTCATCTACTCTTTTCCTCCATTCGTAGACACTGTTCAACTCTTCAGTCTGCAACTATAATCAAGATGACGGAAGTCAGCAACATTTCTGATCCGCCTACCAAGGTGCCAGCGGAGACGCCATCACCTCCAAACGAGTTGGATGCTGGTGGCCACTCAGATGTACGGCCTACAAATTCATAGCCTGTATTCAAGCTAATTATCTCATAGGCTGATGACGCTGATTCATCCTTTCAGTCGGATGCGTAGGTGTCACTGCTGCTGTAACTACTGCTAATTTAACTAATCACTGCGCAGACCAAGTTCAACAGCATCAGTATCTGAGAGCATTCTTGAATATCGCCGAATTCATGGACGGACATATCATAGCGAAAAATACAGTAGTGAACAGGTGTTTCCCAACGATGAACAGCAGATGGAATGTGTTGATCTATCGTATGCATAGCACCATTCTAGCAACATGTCATTGACACTGACACCTATAGTCACCACTACCTTTTGCTTCTACTGGACAGCAAACTATTTCTAGCTCCAATCAAAGACAATGTTCAGGTAAGACCGAGGAAACGGTACACTAGAGGTAATATCTTGCTGATGATTATGATCAACAGAACGTCCTCGACGTTGGAACTGGAAGTGGTAAGTCTGTTGCTCCAAAATCTATCTTGAACGTGACTAACAGTGAAAAGGTATCTGGGCGATGTATTTTACCTCCACTACAACATTGAAGACCAATACTGACCCGTGATTTATAGGGACTTTGGTGATCAATTCCCAAGTGCCGAGGTAATCGGCACCGATCTTTCACCCTGTCAGCCCCAATGGGTTCCTCCCAACGTCCGCTTCGAAATAGAAGACGCCAGCCAAACTTGGACCTGGAAAGACAACCACTTTGACTTTGTCCACATTCGCTATCTGTTTGGTGCACTCACGGACTGGAACCATGTCTTTGAACAGGCCTACCGTTGTTGCGCACCAGGAGGCTGGGTCGAGTCTGTCGAGGCCGACCTACGTTTTTGCAGTGATGATGGCACTTTAGATCTAGAGCCTGTCTGGGCGACGACGACCAAGTTATTGGAAGAGGGAGGGAAAGTCATTGGACGACAGTTCTTTGTTAGTGAGCAGCAGAAACAAGGGATCGAAAACGCTGGCTTTGAAGAAGTCAAGGTTGTGGACTACAAGGTAAGCATGATATTATTCTTACAGAACGTATTGCTTAATCAACCGATGTAGGTTCCGATTGGGGGATGGCCCAAGGACCCAGCCCTGGCTGAAGTCGGCCGCTTTATGCTGCAGACACTGTTAAACGACCCAGAAGGTGAGAAGTCCTGGCCCCTGCAGTGTAACGTTCGCGAAGCTAAAACTTTATATCAGGATACTCGTTTGTGCTATGGAATCATGTCCTCAAGTGGCCTGAGGATGAGTACCAGATATTCCTCATGCAGGTGCGCAAGGCTTTGCGGAACCGCAAAGTTCACAGTTACATCAAAGTCCGATATGTTTACGGCCGCAAGCCTCAGTAGAGTCTAGGGTCTGGAGATGGATGTTATAATCAAGATTAGTAGCCCAACCTGTCAATCAGTTGCATGATACCTTTAATTTTTTATTGATTGGTTGCTTTTATATCGGAATAGCGGAATTAACCCCTGCTCGGGTTGTAAGCCACAACAACTGTGAAACGTTCGTTCTGCTCAGCGCTTCCCTCCTACCAGTTGCAGTGCCATTTGTTTTCTCTCTTTTCTCTGTCAATTTCCACCTGATGCATCGATATGTCGAGTGGCAGCCTTTATCTCATCACTATTGGATGTTGTGTATCGCCAAAGACGGTGACTGTGTAGCCTGACATCGATATATTCATAGCCTGCACTACTAATAATAGACTGTCCAACGTCTTTCATCCGATAATCCCTCGAAATCTCAGCAATATCCACCCAAGTAGATTCTCATGAGGGTTGCAAGCCCGCCTTAGTGCAAAATGTGCTGTTCGTTCTCCCCTGCAGCGTACATGGAAATACCTCGACACAGCCAACGTTTCTCTTCAGGCTCCCGATATGTGTCTACTACCAAGACACACAGCGCGTCAAGGCCGAATAAAAGTCTTTTTGTTTTCAGCTCCATATTCAGCTTTTCTGAATTTTCGCATCGGTCGCATAACTTAGACCTGCTCGCCAAGACATGGACCAATACCAGAAGCTTGGTTCAGCCTCAGCGCTTACATGCCGATCGTACCTGCATGTGGCATCAGCACTTTGTCTTTAACGTAAATGTGCAGAGATGGTATTTTGGGAAGGACTCTGGTGCCGCGAGGTGATTTGGTTTAGTATATATAGATGATGTCCGGTTACCTTGTCATAACAGCCAAGCTCAAGTCCGTTCAACAGCATTCTTTTAACCAACACTCGTTCATACTGACATTCTTTCCAAAACACCACCCTCTCTTTTCTCCAGGCCTGGACATCATGTCATTCGGCGCTTTCTTCCTCAGAATAATCGGTGTCGGTGAGGCCAGGGTTGGCATGATATGGTTTATGCTGGCTATTCTCCGTAAGTTGCCTCAATCGACGTCAAACAAGGACACAACTAATACGCTTGACAGTCGGCTTCATAGCAAATATCGTCGTCCTCATCGGTTGCGCTTCACCCGACACACAATCCGTGTATCTGTTCAAAGTCGGAAGCGCCGACCTTGTCAATGCAACCGCCAATGTGACTGGCATCTCTTCAAATAAGCTCAAAACGGTTGAGCTTCCAGAATACTGGTACTGGGGACTCTCGGGTACGTCCCAACTCTCACATGTTATTACATTAGCTTGAGTTAACAGATTATTCACTAGGCGTATGTATGAACGTCAAAACTAGGTCTTTGTTTGGCGATGAAGAGAAAATCACCTGCAAACAGAGCTTCCCACCCGTCTTCACTGTTGAAGACATGATCTCCTTCGCCGTCGAAACACAACTTGGCGATAATAAAAATACCACGGTCAAAGACAAGATGATGGAGCCCTGGAAGCAAGCACTTGCAAAAATCCAAGATCGTCTTGTCGACCCGTCCCGCCCCAGGGACCTCATGAAAGCCGCAGCAGCCTTTTGTGTCCTTTCCACCATTCTCTCCCCTATCATTATGATCCTCATCGTGTTGTACTTTACCATTTTGCGCGACCATCTGAAACGTTGGATGCTTTATGCTCTCGCTTTTCTTGATGCGCTGTTGTTCACTGGCGCAGGTGTCATGATTGGCTACGCTATGCGCGAAGGTCCAAGGGGGATCATTGAGCTTGCTGGTATACCTCAGAGCGATATGTATGGTCCGGGCAATACTGCATTTACTTTGGGTGCTCTGGTCAAGTACATTGCTATTGAGCTGTTCTTGGTTCTTTTGCTTTTGGGATTGTTTCTTGTTCTTTGGATTATTTATTGCTGTTTGCTCTGTTGTGTTGATGATAGAGAGAGGGTCAAGGTCAAGGTCAAGGTCATCAACGAGTACTTCCCGCAACACTGATGTTATTAGTCGACATTTTTACGTTGCTTGGAAGGAACTGTAGTGCGGAAACATGCAAGACGTTTGATGATGGATTATGCAGGATTTAATGATGGCGTTTTTTAATAATGTTTTACTTATGGTTGATGAAGGTTGTCTGCAAATCTGGGATGGAGCTCTCTAGCTCGCGATTTATTACTAGGTGACATTCCCGTCACAGCTAGATCATGTCAATGATATAATTGAAACAAGAGACATTCTAGACTCTGTCTACAAGTAATTTGCATCTTACCATTTGTGGTACAAGGCTCGAATGAGTTCAAAAACCCTTAATATCGCTATGACAAAAGTGAAACTGCTTTAAACGTCTAGTCAGGGTGCTGAAAGTGGGTAATATCCCTCGTTCCGCCCTGACTTGGTGGTATCCTTGATCGTCTGGGGTAATGGTGGAGAAAATCCACGCCTCTCGACCATTTATTATGCGACCCAATAGCAACTTGCTCGATGCTCAACCCTTTATAGAAATGTAGACCGAGATTGGTAAAGATCTTGTCCAGATCTGGACACCAAGAGCCTCATACCGAGGATCGAAACATTTTTGGAATCGATATATGCAACCATGACTGCAGCAAAGCTTTACGAGATTTTGTCAAGATCAGCAACATATGAGATGTCATAGCGTATAGTCCGATGTAACAGCAGTTCTTTAGCCTAAAGTTAACGACTTTTGCCAGACCGTAGCCCGCCACCAGGCTGTCAAGTCTAGACTGGATGAACTACGTCGTTTCTCTCACCGGCAGTTGAAGTATTTATCTGGCGGCATATTGCCAGGTTCCCCGCATGGATCATCCGATTCAATACTGTTTTCTCCTCCAATCGGAGCAGTTGAACGAAATTAATTACTACAATGGGATGGTTATTGCCGTTCGAATCAGGAGATAGCTAGATCATATTTCGAAGGCGATGTTTCTATCAAGTCCACCAATGATGCGATTGGACGAACTCCGGAAGCAAACATTCATTGATTATATACAAGAGATGCCATCACGGTGGATCCAAACTTGGACTCAGTCTTGGACATCTTCATCATCAATTCAACCCGTCATACCTTTACCATGACGGGCTTCAAGAAGAGCGCCATCTTTGGCCTCCTCTCTTCCCTTGCGGCAGTTACCGCTCAGAAGTTCACAAACCCCGTCATCTGGGAGGATCTCCCCGACAATGAAGTCACCCGTGCTGGAGACGCCTACTACATGACCTCTTCAACCTTCCACTACTCCCCCGGTGCTCCTGTCCAGCGATCTTATGATCTTGTCAATTGGGAACATATTGGTCACTCTGTTCCTGTCCTCGACTGGTCGCCTGACTACAGTCTTGAGAATGGCAGGAGAGCCTACGTGAAGGGCATTTGGGCCTCGTCTCTGAGATACAGAGAGAGCGACAAGAAGTTTTACTTTGTCGCGTGCATCAGCGGTACTGGAAAGACGTTTGTGTACAGCGCTTCCAGCCCGATGGGACCATGGACCAAAGGCGCCACCATCAACAAGTGCTACTACGATGCTGGCTTGCACTTTGATGAGACAGATACTCCTTACGTTGCGTATGGTCGTGACGATATCCATCTCGCTCAGCTGAGCAAGGATATGAAGAATGAAGTCAAGGAACAGGTCGTGCTCAGACCTCCTCTGACTCTCGAAGGAGCGCGTCTGTACCAGCGAAATGGAAACTGGTACATCTTCTTGACTCGTCCTCCGGATGGTCAATACATCGCCAAGTCCAGCAGCGGACCTTGGGGACCGTATGACAACCGCATCATTGCTGATAGACTCAAACTCTCTGCTGTGCCTCGCGCTGGATCTCCTCACCAAGGAAGTCTTGTGCAGACGCAGAAGGGCGACTGGTACTACATGGGCTTTTCGGACATGTACCCCGGAGGAAGATGCCCTGTGCTTGCACCCGTTACCTGGAAGAGCGATGGATTCCCTCAAATCACTACTGTCAATGGTGCTTGGGGCGATTATGACTACCCTCTTCCTCGTCGCGATGTCGCCAGTCCTATTGGTACAGACAACTTCCCTGGTACCCAGCTCCGAGCAGATTGGGAATGGAACCACAACCCAGTTACCAGCGGCTTTACCGTGAACAACGGCCTGACTCTCCGAACCGTCACCGTCACCAAAGATCTGTACCAAGCTCGCAACACTCTCACCCATCGCATTCGCGGTCCCCAAGGCCAAGCTACAGTCGTGATTGACTTTTCCCAAATGGCCGATGGTGACCGCGCGGGCCTCGGTGTCCTGCGTGACCAGTCCGCCTGGATTGGTATTGAGCGCGAAGGAAGCAGCTTCAACCTCGTCATGGTCTCAGGACTCACCATGAACAAAGACTGGTCTACCAAGTCTATGGGCAATGTGGTCGCGAGAACCAACAATGTTTCTTACCGAAAGGTGTACCTTCGTGCGAATGCAGATGTTCGGCCTGGACAAGCCGGTAGTGCCAAGTTTAGTTACAGCACTGACGGAAACAGCTTCACTAGCTTCGGAAGCACGCTCACGTTGGGAACTTATTGGGAATTCTTCCCAGGTAACAGGTGGAGTGTTCACAATTTCGCGACCAAGAACCTTGGTGGTTCTGTCAAGGTTGAGAGATTTGACAACCGATAAGTGTGTGTTGGGGATTATTTGAGTTGTATATATTTTTAGCAATCTGGGTTATATAGGCCTGTAGTAAATAAGTCATTATACGACACGTCGAACCACACTTCCATTTGTAACAAAATGACGAAATTCTGCATTGACGCATGCCTGCGTAAACCGTGAGTTTATGCCACCGCTTCCTATGTACGATGGTATGCACCTTTACCTCAATTCCAACAAAGAAGGTTGAGAAGATGTCTCTGGAACTTGGACTGAAAGTATCAGCAAAGCAATAAGTGAGACAGATGAAGGGCCCAGTGTTACGATGAGTACAAAGCCTTCGATGATAATTTAGCACAAACTTGACATAAGATCGATAATTCCTACACAAAACTACCATGACTAAACAAGCAAGACACGTTACCAATTCCTGCTTTACTTAAACTGCCACCAATTGACGTTAAACAAGTAGTCTGAGCCCTCTCCAGTAAAGCGGAGGAACAAATCACTTGTACCCGTCGCTCCACTAACAGGGCAGTCAACAGTCTTCCAGGTCTGCCATCCGCCAGTCGAGGGAACCGTGCAAGTTCCAACGAGCTTACCAGTCTCACTTCCCAGCCTCAACTCAATCTTACCTCCCTTGCTGTTCGCTGATGCAACGCGAGCACTGAAGGACTGGGCACCGTTTCCAAAGGCCACACCCTTGACTTTGATGTATTTTCCGTTGTTGATGAAGCTAACGGCAAGACCACCCTCACTGCAAGCCTCGGTCTCGACGCCGTTGGTCCAAGCAATAGTTTCAGCTTCTTGACGGGTATATGGATCCAGAGATCTGACTTGTGCAGGACCGCTTGTGGACATGCGCAGCTGAGGGATCAATCCGTTGGAGTTGTACTGGAAGCTCTCAACGGCGACTGATCGTGTGTATCCACTACCGCCAGGTAGGGCACCATTGTGGTAGAAGAAATAAGACTTGTTGTTAAAGTCAATGATGGCAGGGTGGTTGGTGAAACTCTTTCCTTCCTGCGCCATGAGAACGCCGCGGTATGTCCAAGGGCCAGTGGCGGTGGGACCTGTTGAGTAGCGAATATCTTCAGAACAGCAGTTCGCTGCGTAAATCATGTAGTACATTCCGTTACGCTTGTACAGCCACGGCCCTTCCTCGTAGTTGGTTGGGCGCTGGGCGTTGTTAGGACGGGAGCCAAAGCCAGCTGTTGTAAGCTGCACCTTGTTGACACTGCCGCTGTACGATATCATGTCCTGGTTGAGCTTGACATACCAGAGGCCGGGGTTGCCCCAGTACAAGTAAGCTTGCCCATCATCGTCGATGAAGACAGTTGGGTCAATCTCGTTGTTCTCAACCAGTGGCTTGCCCAAGGCATCGCGGTAAGGTCCGAGGATGTTATCACTCACACCTACACCGATAGCCATGCGTCCGTTTTTCATAGCGACAGGAACGTAGTAGTAGAACTTGCCGTTGCGTGAAGCAACTTGGCCAGCCCAGGCTCTGTCATTCGCCCAGCTGAAGGTGGTGAGGCCCATGGGAGATGGGTGGTGTTGCCAGTTGACCATGTCGTTTGACGAGAACAGGCGCCAATCCTTCATGTTGAAGTTTGTGGAGCCATCCTCATCGTGACTTGTGAAAAGATAGACACGACCATTGTGCACGATGGGGGCAGGGTCGGCAGTGTAGACGGTCTGCACAATGGGGTTGTCTGCGTTGACGACACTAGAGGTAGACAATAGGGTACTGAGAAACAGAAGGCCTTTGGTGATGGCCCAAGAGTTGGCTTTGACCATGGTGAAGAATACGTCCACTGACTCGGAATAGTGGTAGGGAGTATTTGTCAAAGTGAGGGCAAGGCTGACTTGGAACAATCCTTGTGGGAGATATGACTATAATATTATAAATTATATTTCCATAATAAGATTTCAAGCAGCGGAGCTGGGACTAATGTGTCTCGATGAGTAAATGACGATTGGTACACGGTAACTGCAGCACAATGGCAGAGTTGTATCCTTGTAAACTCTCGCATTCGTCTTCTGACCTATAAAGTCAAACCTAGGCTATGGAATATGGGATCCTATTTGAGCGCTTCTCCAACTACCTTTTAATTTCCCCATTAGTCGCGGATTCATTTGTGGAAATGCCGGATAAATCTAACTTGCGATGTAACGCGCTATACGAAGGTGCGGACATGACGATCATGTAACTCAATAATATGCCATCCTGCTGTTCGTCAATCTATCCAATAGATGTTTGTACTTTCATGCGGGGTATTAAGCATGTTTCCGCTCCAATGGAGGTGAAAGCTTTTCATGAAGGCAACTTCAGCTGCTTGGCCTTTGTTGATCAGCTACATCATTCTAATGGATATACATTCTCTTGCCACTCGTTTACAGGAAACAAGCTAGTGAATAGGGCTGTTGGTTGCAAGCACGATGTATCCACGTCTTCGCTCTGGGCTCGGGCCCTCACCCTCCGATGTTACTGTAAACGTAGTAGAGAGGCTGAGCCGCATACGCCCTACCATCGGTAGTAAAACATGAGTTCTTGTCACATTACAGCTCGAAGAAATGTCCGGACTAAAATGACAGGCCTGCAATGACATCGTAAGTCAGCCATTAACGGGGCACTGACACTGTAATACCCAATCTGGGTACTTCACTAGATCAAATAGGCAAACTCAAATACTAAGATATCATTCTTTTGCGCCTTCCTTTTCTAGTCTATGTATGATGATTTTCTGCATCTCCAGCTACAGCCGCAATGAGCGCAGCACCCGTACCTGATCCATCCTTAGTGAGCTCTATCTTTATCCTCCTCTCATTTGCGTTCCCAATCTCGGCGACATCGCGTAGTGCACTGCGCATCAACTCTTCAAACTCGGCGTGATACTCAAACAGAGAACCATCGACAGCGATATTGATGTCCTCATCTACCAGTATCGTGGATTCGATGACCTCTTCGGAGCCATAAGGTGACTTGACAACTGGGATGCTGGTGTCGTCTTCAGGTCGCATACAGCCAAATATGCTTCTGATAAATTTGGCCAGTGACGATATCGTGCTACCTTTTTGTTGTTTAACGGACTTTTGAGCAATCTCTTGTGTTTGTGCTGTCGTGGTTGTCTTCGGAGTTGTGCTTCTTGACTGTAGTCTTCCGGATTGAATGATGATTGCCGCGAGACCTGCGCCGACCAGGCGAGCAGATCGTGTGATGATGGCTTTTGCAAGAGTTTGAATCCTTCGCATCTCTTCTATAGTGGCGTCCTTTACAGCCAAGGTTGCTTTCATATAGTTCAAGGTCCCTTCCGTGTCTTCCGGTGCGAAAGCTGTGATCTTGGTGAGAAACGATGTTTCAATACCCGTGAAACGATGTATGGGGCTATCCTCTGCAAATGTGATGCTCAGACTTCCACCCACAACCAATTCCAGTATGATCAAACGTAGCAATTCTCCGAGATACATGCCAGAGACCATCTTCTCCAGCAATCCGCACCCAGGATCAGAAGAGTTCTCGTCGATCAGCTTGTCAAATCGAGTCTGAGGAAGAACCTTTAGATCATCGTCCCAGGAGCCCCATTCAGTGTTGATGACCATAACGCCGCCATTGTGTTTCTCTGTCCTGTTTTCGTCGGTTCCCAGTCTCTGGATATTCGTTATGTCCTCAACATAGGCAGCGTTAGTTCCCGTGCCCAGAATAATAGCTGCCAGAGCAGAACTCGATTTTTCAGCTGTGTATGCTTTAGTCAGGAGTGTGCCGACTGCATCATTTGCCAAGACGCAAACTCGTACTGGCAACCCTGTTTCATCAATCGCTTCTTGTAGCAAAGAGCAAGGGTCTTGGTCTATGGCGCTTGGGATGTCCCATCCTTTATCCCAGTGAACAAGCGTACCCCGAGATATTGACGTTTGTTCGCAAGTAAAGCTGAATGTGAATCCGAGGTTGAAGATTCCCTGAGAAGATCCTTCCCTGCTACCCTGCGACTCATATTCTTCTAGAAACTCTTTTATCTTGGATGCGATAAACTGAAATAAAGGTTTATGGCTATCGTTCACACGTAGCTCGGCAGGTACAATGTGTTTTCTTTGAAACACATCAAAGGATGAGTCTCCATGTAGCTCAACAGCACAAACTCTACAGTTAGTACCTCCCAGGTCAACAGCAAGTACCAACCCTTTTTCACGCCCTGTTGGTATCTCTGTGACAAAAGAAGGTATCTGATAAGAATGCTTGGCTTTCAAACCATGTTCTGATAGGTCTGGTCAGTAAGATACGTAGATAGGAAGGAAGATACATACTCATCTGTTGGACGAAATAGTTGGTAATTTCTTGGGCCTTTTCTTTGTCAACGTCGAATTCTTTGACAATCGATTCAACCCCTGCCAAATGGCCGTTTCCAACGCCATTTTCCAACATGGCTAACTTGGACAGAACAGCAAATACCGATGCGATCTCACATGAAAGATGAACTTTGAGTGCAAACGGCACCGGGAGTACAATTGCCAGAAGACTAATACCAATGTCGCCAAAGTTGCCGGGGCCATGTCAAACGAGACTTACCAAAAGAGAGTAGTATCTCATCACACGAGACTATCCGGCAAAGTCCGGTCCGAAGCCGGCCAACCTCGGCTTGAAGATGTCCCAACCACTTTGGTACTAGATCGTCAACGCTCCTTTTGATAAGGATACAAGGTGATGTCCGGCCACTTGGCCGCTCTTTTCCCCCGCATCATCCACTTTTACACTGCCAAACAAAACCAGCAAACAACAGTCCAATAATGACCTTCGGCGAAGATTCCCGACTCCAAGGCTCTGGAGGTGATGAGTCTGGGGCGCTCAAGGCCCGCAAGGCTTGCAGTGCGTACGGCCCCTGTCAGACCGCTATAGCACGCTAATAATAGAATTTCTTAGTCAACTGTCGCAAGCAGAAGATGAAATGCATTGTACAGGGTAATAGTGAATCATGCCGACGATGTCGTCGAGCAGGTTTACCCTGTGTCTTTGTGCCAAGAGCAAATGCAGCTCAGTTGCCACTTGTATCTGAGCCTCTGGACCTAGAATTCAAGAACCATGTTCTTTCAAGACTTAAAATCGTCGAAGAGCGGTTGGGTCTCTCAGGCGACAATAGTATGAGTTTGGAGATGTTCGCTGCTGCACATGAACCGTCCCCTGAGCCGACGAATGAACCACTCTGGAACGCGATCTTGCAACTACAGAGATGTTCGCCTAGTCTACCTGCAACTATATGGCAACATGAAACTGTCGAATCACTTTGGTCATCGTATGTGATTTTATCTTTCTATTTGAGCTCAATTAGCTAATTTTATTTGTGCTGTAGCTTCCATGACAGGATGCCCGGTCTACACTTTATGCCTGACAAACAGACCTTCTCAGCACCTCAACCAGTTCTACTCGCCTCTATCCTCTACTGTTCCAGCACAAGAGGACCACCGGACATGGTCGAAATCGCACCGCATTTCTTCACAATTCTATGCACCGCTATAGCACAACTTAGTATTCCCAGTAGCGAAATTGGTCGCCCTATAGAAACATCTGTCTCTCGAGAAGAATGGGCTTTCCAGACAGTCTTGGGTATCGTACTTGCTGGTCTTCTGACTGAGGGTAACATCAGAGAAACAGGCAACTGGATCTCTGTAGGTTATAGACTCATGCTGGACTACTGTCCCGCTCATGTCGATGATACATCACGAGAGTGGCGAAAGCTATTCAGTGGTATACAGATCGTTGATCTCGAACACTCTTCAATTCATTTAGCCTATCCGGTCATACCTATCGAGGCACCGCTCGCAACACTGCGGATGTCGCCGCTGGATCAACTATACAAGCTATCACGTATGATGCACACAGGTCTCAGCCACTTCACCGGGCGTCGACTGCCGACCATATGGTCATGCTTTGAAGATTCACGCGTCGAGAACCATAACTTTACTACTAGCTTCACAGCTATCGACGGTATACTCATTCGAGATTGGGCGAAGCAACTGGACGATTGGTTGGTGGAGTTCAACGGAAAGACGCCTGAGCATGACCAGAGCAGCAAGCTTGTTCTTCGGCAATATGTTCTCCATCGACTTCTCGTGCTTTCGATTTACCATCCTGCCAGGAGTGGCAATCTCTGGTCACAAAGTATCACCTCTCACGAACAGGAAGAATTACTCTTGTCAGCTCGTGCGACCTTAAAACTTCATCAACACGATGATTCGATATGGTCAAATTGGGACTTGATCATAATCACATGGGCTGCCCTTATTGTTTTGCAAGGTATACAGGGTGGTATTGGAGAAATAGAAGGTATATCATAATTTTCTCGTCTAAAGACTAAACTAATCATCATCCAGACATGACAAACATCAAACTCCATCTCGACATCCTCAAGCAAAAGAACGAACCCAAACCAAGTCTTTGCGATAAGCTAATCGCCCGCTTGGAAGAAAGCCTCCAAGAAGTTAGCACACCCGACTTCTCCTATGTTCAGCCAGCGCACTCGGCAGTCATGGATCCCTCGTTTGACTACACTTGGCAGATATTCGACCAGGTTAACCTGCAACAGATCCAGTTCCCAGGGTAATACAAGACATGTTATCGCATGCTTATCACATGTTAGTGGGAAATGTGACTGATCGGACCCTTGTGACGGGTGATATGCGTGAAGCCATGTTATCAGGCTTCAAATCTCCGTCATCGTCCCCATCGGCCGTAAGGGTAGGCGAGGGTGGCAACTGGCCTGAGAATTCTTTTTGCTTGATGGTCTTTGCAACGCCTTTAAAGTACTGCAACCGATTAGTAATTGAAGAGAAAGACCCGATCGTAAGACTCACGTTGACAGTCTTCACCTTCATCTCAAGCGTCGCATCCTCGTCAACAACCACCATGCTCTTCGAGTGAAGTTGAAGACACGAGAGTGTGCAAAGATGACTCACACCACCTTCAACAGCCTGCTGCAAAGCCAAAGCTTTCGACGCTCCGGTAGCAATGATCACCACTTCTCGGGCATCCATGACAGTCTGTACTCCAACAGTCAATGCCATGTCTGGTACGGCATCGATGTCATCATCAAAGAACCGCGCGTTTGCGATCCTTGTCTCGTATGCAAGAGACTTGACTCTTGTGCGACTGGAAAGACTAGACCCTGGTTCGTTAAACGCGATGTGTCCGTCTGTTCCTACTCCACCAAGAAAGAGTTCGATACCACCAAAAGACTTGATCTTATCCTCGTATTCTTGACACTCGGCGAAGAGATTGGGGGCGTTTCCATTCAACAAGTGGATGTTTTGAGGCTGGATGTCGATATGTTCAAACAGATGTCGGTGCATAAAGGAACAGTAGGACTCAGGGTGATCACGCGGCAAGCCAACGTATTCATCCATATTGAATGTGACAACATGGCGGAACGATATCCTTGAGGCTTTGTATGCGTTGATGAGGCTCTTGTATATGTAGATGGGACTGCTTCCGGTGGGAAGTCCGAGGACGAAGGGCTTCTGTTCTGAAGGGTTGAAAGCAAGGATTCGACCTTATTGACAGGTCAGCGTATGTTGACAGTAGGCAGGGCCGAGCAGCAGTACTCACTGATGATGTACTCTGCAATGTAGTTAGACGCCTCTTGGGGGCCTTGCTGGATAACGAGACGCATATTGGTATGTGGAGAGAATAGTAAATAGTAAAGGCAGTTTTCGTATGGTAGTTGTTATCCAGATTCAAGTCTCAGACAGCTTGGCAACAGTTCTTTCTTAACAAATTGGGAAATCTCTACTATACCGATCATTGAGACTTCTCTTGCGTCATCTATTTGATCTGCCGAGCTCCAGTAAATCTATCATCTTCCACTAGATTTGATAGAGTTTACTTTGATGGCCGAACTTTGCCGGTGGATAAAGTGCCTCCACAACAACACCAGCTCGGCATACTGCGGTCATCTTGCGACAGAGAAGCCTATTGATCACAAGTATCGATCATGTTGACGCATTTCGACGGTAAACTCAGGTCAAACAGCGAGTACAACATACTGATAACCTTCTGATCACCTTCACTGCCGAATCATGGCAATCTCATATTGAAGTTAATTTGTTGAAGCTGAAGGTTTTCATATATACAGAATGAATTATTAACTACAGAACTTATACTAGCGCTGCTTCTATACTATCAATATTCTAGCAAGTATACTCCATGTCTAGAGTCACCTTGGGAACGCCCTTAAACCCTTCAGGAACGACATACGAGATGTTGTAAATCCAGTGGTTCCTTAGTGTAGCGCCATAAACAACATCCTGCTTCACCAGTCCTGGGGCAGTCACATTCACGTCAAGGCAAGGCAGCTTCTCAAGTCCCTTGACAACATTCTTGCTTCCAAGGGTCCAAGACGGTGGGATGCCGGTCAAGGCAAAAGTGAAGATATCGGTGCCCTCCTGCGTAGTGTTGGGATAAGACACAGTCAAAGACTTGGGTCCGGCCACAGCAGTCAGAGTGGATGCGCTGGGATACAGGGAGAAGAAACCCATGTAAGGATAAGGCTTGTGCTTGGGGTCTGAAGCCCAATGAACGATGGCAGGAACGTATTGGTTGCCCCTGTTCTTCTCCTCAGCGACAGATTGGCCGCCGATCATGAGTTCGGCGCTAAGCCACGATGTAACGTGGCGAGCGTTCTTGGACTCGAGATCTTCGTAGATGGTCTTCTTGACGAAACGCTCGCCCTTCCACTTGCCCTTGGACTTGATGATGGACTGGGCTTTCTTGGAGACAGTTGGTGCAACGACGTCGAGAACCATGGCAATGGCTGCACCTTGGGCAACGTCGTACAGCAAATCACCTTCTCCCAGCGGTGGCTGACCTCCGACACCACGGCCATAGAGACCCCAAAGGATCATCGACAGGATTTGAGAATGAGTGTTGGCATCTCGGCTGTATGCACGATCATACGGACCAACCATGTTGCCAAGGTAAGGGTTGTAGTGATCAGCAATATCATCCCACAATTTCTCCAAAATGAGCTTGGCGTTCTTGGTCATAGGATCCTCCTTAGGACCATAGGCGATGTTGGCAGCAAGAGCCCAGATATCGATGCCGTAGTAGTTGGGCGCGTTGTACTCGGCCAGCGCGTTCTGGTCTCGCTTGAACAGCTTATAAATATCCTCGCCTTGTTCCTTGGCAAAGTTGATGAGCTCTTTGTTGTTCTTGCGCTTGCCAACCCAGCCTGTTGTGAGTGTTCGCATGATAGCTGGGTTGGAGTAACCGAGAATCAGGTTATCGTCTTGGGGGAAAGAGCCGTTGCGACGCATGCCTCCGATTGCAGCTGCTTCGAGGGCGTCTTCGATTCGAGACTCCAGACCTTTTGGGAGAAGATGGCCAAACTCTTCGACAACTTGGATGAGTTGGGTGCTGTTGCTGGTTAGTTATGATTTGTTGATGTCTTGCCGAGAATTACTTACCCGACGAATTCTCTCCAATTGGGGTCATAAGTCCCGTAGATTGAAGGAGGGTACAAGGTTCCATTTGGTGTTGGATCAGGCTCATCTGGAGCGAGCTTGAAAGTGCCATACCAGGCAGAGTCAAAGTCGCTGTTCAACTGGTTTGCCAAACTGAGAGCAGGTCAGGAAAATGTTCCCCAATTCGGATAATTATAGTACACTTACACATTCTCAATTGCCTTGACAGCAGCCTTGACATCATCTGCCTTGCCACGATGCAAAAGTCCGGCAAGGTACCAAGCTGTGAAACGGACAGACCATTGGCCGTTATCTTGGTACCAGATGTATCCGTAGCTAGAGTCAAATCTAGAGTCTGACACTTCTACAGAATAGTCAAACAAGCTTTGGGCGGCTGTATGTTCTGTTAGTATGTGCTGTTGCGAAGGAGCTGTTCCGCGTACCTGTTGTCAACTTGTTGTTGCCATTGCGCTGAGCTAAACTAGCAGCGGTAGCTGTAGAGCTGACCGCTAACAAGGACGTGGCGAGTGATAAAAGGCCCATGATGATAGCTTTACACGATAACACAATACACTTGGCAAAGGTTGAGGATCAAATCAGAGGGAATCGAGGCCCCTCTTAACAGAAGTCATGACTAGTCGGTTAATTTCCTCACGATCATCGTCAGCTCGCGGAACTCACATTGTGATGGGCAAAGCCGGTGAAAGGGCGCCGGGTTCATTATCCCGTCTTGGGGTTCCCCCGCAATCTGCCCATGACTAGCCTGGCACTTTGCAGTTGGGATCAAGAAGCTAGGATCCAGCTAATGGGGCCATTGTCTCTATCCACATTTGATAGCGGTCTCGGCCACCAAAAGGTCCTAGAGTTATCTCTGTAGTGGAACGAGGCAGCGGAGCAGATAGCATGTCCTGGCATGGCTCTACAGACTACTGGTATCACTCATTGTTTATTCGTACTGCTCAGTTGTTCTCACTGCTCAATTGATGCCCCAAGCATGCCCAACAAGGGTCATATGCATAACAAAGTTGAAATGAGACATGAGTCAAAATCCCAATTGATCTAACGGCTTCAAGCTACCATCACGACACTAAACTAGCACACCCATCCCCGCGGTATCTCGGCTTCAAAAGACCCTGAACTCGTCAAGCCACTCGGAGCATCTACTCTACCGGTAAACATCGGCCAAACCACCGACCCCATCACCCTTGCAAGTCAGGTCGCGTGCACAGCGGAGACCCCCATGGGGATAAGTGTCACTCACTATCTTTTTTATCGCGGGGATGAATCGGCCCACTGTCGATACCGTATCTGAACCCTTTTTTGATGATAATACTACCTTGTCTCCCCTCCCTTTTTCTGACTGCAGGTGTGCCTTGAGTTCAAAACATAATCACGATCTGTGTCAAGATGGTTCAAGCACAGGCTTCTCTTGCTCTGGATGACCAGCTTGCTGCTGGCTGGTTTGGCTGGATGAGGAATAAGGGTATCCTGAAACTCAATGCCATTCTGTGTCTGTCGCTCATCTCGAGTTACGCGACTGGCTATGATGGAAGTAAGCTTATATCAACAATCCTTTATTTGAAGTTTTCTAACAGCTACAGGTATGATGAACGGACTTCAGAGTCTGGATACGTGGAAAGCCTCATTCAACAACCCAGATGCCAATAGACTCGCCATGTAAGTACAATCTTTGACAAACTTCGTCTCTGGGCTTAGATCTGACACGTCCAGTCTCAATGCCATCCAAAACATTGGCCAACTGGCAGCTCTTCCCTTCTGTGCTGGCTTCTGTGACAAGTTCGGTCGTCGACCAGCTTTAATCGTCGGCGCATTCATCATGCTCATCGGTGTTGGTCTTCAAGGCGGAGCCCAAAACACCGGAATGTTTATCGCAGCTCGTGGTATCCTTGGTTTCGGTCTGGCCCTGAACATCACAGCCGCTCCCGTTCTAATCATGGAATTGGCGTACCCCACGCAAAGAGCACCCATGGTGTCTATCTACAACACACTTTGGGGCCTTGGCGCCCTTTCAGCAGCGTGGATCACCTACGGTACTTTCAGAATCGAGAGCTCGTGGGCATGGAGAATTCCCTCCATTCTGCAAGCTTTGTCAAGTGTTTTGCAGATTTGCATGTGTTTTGTCATCGATGAGTCGCCCAGATGGCTTGTCGCCAAAGATCGAGATGCTGAGGCTGAGAAGCTTCTCATTCAGTATCATGCCAACGGCGACAGCAACAACCCAGCTGTTGCGGTCGAGATGGAAGAGATCCGCGCTGCGATCCGTCTTGAGAACGAGGCTATGGAATCCACAAGCTATCTCTCCTTCTTCAAGACCAAGGGAAACCGCCGTCGTTTCTTTATCATTCTCTCGGTTGGCTTCTTCAGTCAATGGAGTGGTAATGGCTTGATCAGCTACTACCTGACCCTGATCCTCAACTCCATTGGTTATCGCTCCCAGGAAACCCAGACTCTCATCAACGCGTTGTTGACAATCTGGGGTCTCTTCTGGGGTGTTGTGTTTTCACTCCTCGTCAACAAGATCCCTCGTCGAACACTTTTCCTCGGCTCTACTCTTGGCACGCTGGCTACATACATCACATGGACAGCGCTGCAAGCGACATACGAGCAGTCAACCGACGTTAACTCAGATGGCACCGGTGGACCCAGCGGTATTGCCAAGGGTGTTTTGGCCATGATCTTCCTCTTCAACGTGTTCTTCACCGCAGGTTGGGGTGTCTTGCAAGTCACATATGTTGTTGAGATTCTGCCCTTCAACCTCCGAGCCAGAGGACTTGTGCTGTACAATCTCTTCGTTGCGTGCGCTCTCATCTTCAACCAGTACGCCAACCCAGTTGGTGTTACCAATTCTAAGTGGAAGTACTACATTACATACGATGTGTGGCTGGCTGTAGAGGCTCTCGTTGTTTACTTCCTGTTTGTGGAGACACGTGGATTGAGTCTGGAGGAGACCGCTTTAGTTCTTGATGGCCAAGAGGCGGGCGATAGGCTTGTCGGAGAGGTTCTGCGAAACACGGAAAAGACTGCTGTCCACGTTGTCGAGACTAAGCAGTCTTTTGCGTAGGACTTGGTACGATTGCACTTTTAAATTATTAGTAGTAATATAAATTGATCTAATTCAAGAGTTAACTCATTGACCGTGTCTTGTGATCACCAAGTCATGCAGCATACATAGACCTCCAGAGGATAGATCTCACCAACTCTGACAAATAATGTCACTGTCGTGTCACGTTGATGGATGAGACGTCCAGAACTAAAGACTAGTCGGCTCCGAGACTCGGATCTCTTGGCCGAGGTCCGAATATTCCCCCATTTGCACGGCCAATGTCGGTGAAAGTGGAACTCGTGTTATCACTTTGTCCCCGAATGTTCCTCCACAGAATCCACTATCTTAGCGTGAATGCCACTGAAGTCAGCAATCTAGCACCTCACGACACATTTAACAGATGGCATTCCTCACGATACAGTCATACATCCAAGTTCGTCATCTGCTGAGACACCGAAATTAAACATGGATTCGTCCATGGAAAAGCCCGACTATGAGAATCTGGAGGTGATCCAAAGAAACCGCCTCCCCGCCAGAGCATACTGGCTACCTCCAGCCCATCTCATCCTCAACGGAGAATGGGACTTTCAATACGCACCTTCGCCTCTGGAAGCCTCAGAATATCCTCCCAAAGACGCAAAGTCTGACGAAGCATGGGCTCCCATTACCGTCCCGGGCCATTGGCAACTCCAAGGTTACGGTCGTCCCCACTATACCAATGTGCAATTCCCTTTCCCCTCAGCGCCACCTTTCATCCCAACCGAGAACCCTACGGGTACCTACCGACGCAGTTTCAAGGTGCCTGCTGAGTGGGACAACAGCTCTCAGCTCAGACTTCGATTTGATGGTGTTGACAGTGCCTATCATGTCTGGGTGAATGGGGAGTTCGTGGGTTACTCACAGGGAAGTCGCAATGCGGCTGAGTTTGACGTTACGAGCGTTGCCAAGAAGGGCGAGGAGAATGACTTGGTAGTCAGGGTTTACCAATGGTGTGAGGCATCTTATATCGAAGATCAGGATCAATGGTGGCTCTCCGGTATGTTTATTGGTTCTTTGATGATGTGGAAACTGACACGTACAGGTATCTTTCGTGATGTGACTCTACTTGCTTTCCCTGAAGCCAGAATTGAGGACTATTTTGTCAAGACGAACCTCGATGCGCAGTACCAGGATGCCACTCTTGCGGTTGACATAACCTTGCACCGGTCAGAAAATGACCCTCTCGAGTTATCACTTGTTCTTCGCGACGGTGATACGCAAGTTGCTTCAACAGAAAAGGTCTTGGATGATAAGGATGCCACATTCAAATTCGAGGTGCCCGTCGCCAATCCAAAGAAGTGGACTGCAGAAAGCCCATATCTCTACCAACTCGAGATCGTCCTCAAGGCGCCCGACGCAAAGGTGATCCAGAAGATTACACAAAACGTCGGCTTTCGCAAAGTCGAACTTAAAAACAGTCTTATCACGGTCAACGGCACACCTATCCTCCTCCGAGGCGCAAACAGACATGACCACCATCCTCTTCACGGAAGAGCTGTTCCATACGACTTTCTCAAGCAGGATTTGTTGCTGATGAAGCAACACAACATTAATGCGCTGAGAACAAGCCATTATCCTGGTCAGCCTTGGCTTTACGACCTGGCAGATGAACTGGGTTTCTGGGTCATGGACGAAGCCGATCTGGAATGCCACGGCTTTTATGATGTTGTCACACAGCCTGTCCAGCCACCCCCATATCTAGATTATGAGGGAAGCAAGGAGGAATATTTCCCCAAGGCAGCACAGTTCACTTCTGATGACCCAGAGTGGCACGACTCGTACCTGGATAGAATGGTCCAAATGGTTCAACGAGACAAGAATCACCCATGCATCTTCTCTTGGTCCCTTGGCAACGAGTCTTTCTACGGCGCCAACCATGTTGCCATGATCGAATACGCCCGCAGTGTAGATGACCGCCTCATTCACTACGAGGGCGACATCAAAGCCCAATTGACCGACATGTACTCTTACATGTACCCTGACCAAGATCGTCTGAAGCGCCACGTCGAAATTGACGGCATCGAAGATGGAAAGTGGCAAAAGCCCGTTATTCTTTGCGAATATGCCCATGCTATGGGCAATGGACCAGGTGGTCTAGACGATTACCAAGATGCATTCCGCAAATATGAGCGTCTACAGGGTGGTTTCATCTGGGAGTGGGCAAACCATGGTCTTTTGCACAAAGATGGGTATTACGCCTACGGAGGAGACTTTGGCGATGAACCAAATGATTCGACGTTTGTCATGGATGGCTTAGTTAATAGCGAGCATAAGCCGACACCGGGACTGACAGAGTTGAAGAAGGTATTCCAGCCTGTGAGGTTTGAAGCCAAGAGCGGAAAGGTATTCATCACTAACGAGTATGACTTTATTGGGCTGGGGCACTTGGAGGGAGAATTCTCTGTCCAAGCAATGGGTGACAAGTAAGTCCATGTTCCTGATCTTCAAGAGACGATACTAATTGACGTTTAGGGTGTCGCTGCTCGAGTCTAGCAAGGTGGAAATCCCAGAGGTCAAGCCTTGGGACACTGTCGAGCTTGCTCTTCCGGACCTCACCCAGTACCAATCACACGACGAAGAGGTCTTCCTGCACATCTCTTTCAACCTCAAGGAGGCTACAAAGTGGGCACCAGCTTCTCACAAGATAGCATGGTTCCAGCACAAGATTTCCAGCGACAAAGAGCCCACTTCACCAGCGACTTCCACCACCGCCCAAGTCATCGATGTCAAAGAAAGCCGAGTTGCAGTCGAGCTATCGGGTGCCGACTGGGCCATCAAGTTCGATCGCGTGCGAGGCTATATCACCAAGTGGTCTCATGGCACTGATCTTCTCGAGATGGACACTACGACGCGCGCGGCGATTTATCCCTGCTTCTGGCGGGCGCCCACGGACAACGATAAAGACAGCGCTGTCAGTGTTTGGAAGGACTACGGTGTTCACCGAATGACTTCCCAGCTGCGATCATTTAAGGTGCAGAAAGATGACGACAGTGTTACGGTCAAGACGGTGACATATCTCGCACCTCCAGTGTTGGGATGGGGCTACGATATTACCACAAATTACCGAATCTCTTCTGGCGGTATTGTATCGATGAAGCTCGATCTCGTACCCAAGGGAGTATTCCCGAAGGATATTCCCCGTCTGGGCCTCAACCTTCGCTTGCCCAAGAAGCTCAATCAAGTGAGCTGGTTCGGTCGCGGACCTGGAGAGTCGTATCCGGATAAGAAGCATTCTCAGGCGATTGGCATCTGGTCATCTTCGGTAGACGGCCTAGAAGTACCGTATGATGTTCCACAAGGTCACGGTAATAGGATGGAGACGCGGTGGGTACGCGTTGTTGACGCGGATGGGCATGGAATTCGGGCTTCGAGACACGATCAAAGTACGTTTGACTGGACGGGCAGTCGTTTGTCGGATGAGACTGTTGAGAAAGCGAAGCATCCGTGTGATTTGGTACGTGAAGAGGCTACTTTGCTGAATCTCAGTGCCAAGGTTGCTGGAGTTGGTAGCGCGACTTGTGGACCTGGAGTGAGAGAGGATCTCAAGGTCAAGGTTGAGCCAATTAGTTATGAGTTTGTCCTGCAAAGAATTTAGGATAAGAATACAGGGTAGTTTTAAGCTAGATTATGCAAGATTATGGATAGAATCATGTGAGCCCAAAGCTCGTTGACGCGATGATCCTCATCTAGGTTCGTCTATCAAGCGAGTGGTGCTGCTCTCGTCTAGGGTAGCCTTTGTGTTTATCGTCATTCAGCCTGAAGCTATGAACAGATGCTGCACACGGCCCGATCATAGATCGAACAAAGTTTCTATTTGCATTGAGACATTTTGTTGGTAAACGAAATCAAAACACCATGCCACCTGACTGATATCTGTTGCTCTTAAGAACGTGCAAGGTCAACATGACAACCATAGGGCTGAACTCAATTGTCATAGCTCCCAATAGAAGATGCGGAGATTGGGTGTCATCAAACATTCCATGGCATTGTTTATTAGCTGAACTTTTAGCTTGGGCTGAAATGAGTGTGATGGAGAGAAATGACTTTCTGAGACTAGGCAATTCGCTAGAAGACGGTGGACATTTGCTTCTACGGTGTTCTGGAATGAGATAACAACTTGTCATGAAGATTTGGGGTTCATAACAAGTGCCGAGGTATGCAAGAGCCCCACTAGGTTGCATATCTTGATGCTGTCTCTGTGTCTGTCTCAGTCTCAGAGTGTTAGTGTAGATATGTCTCAGAGACTCTACAGGCCATGAGTGTCTTGTTGATGCTCGTGTTTTACAACTGCATCAAACCCCAAACACAACAGACAACAGTATCCAGTGACAACACCAATAATACAACGGCGTGACCGATGCAAGCATAACAAATGACGCACAGGGTTGTGCGCTAAGCCCCGCATTGTACCAGACACAAACTCGACACTATCCTTAACTAAGTCAAGATGACCCAGTATAAGACTCCCCATTCTACCGAAATGAAACAATGAAGGGGTAATACCTAAGCGAAACAATGCAACACATTCCTCGCCCCTTTTTGTCAAAACAACTGCCCACCTTGCTGCTACCCACAACAGCTCTCTTTACCTCTACTGTTCTTCAAAGTAAACAAAGAGCTCTGCCCTTTTTTCTTCCTCTTCCTCTTTTCCCTTACTAACCATGCAATTACTGCATGTCTAATCACACTATCACTGTCACTCAATACTATTAATATAACATCACGATTCAAAATACTACATCACGAACAGACAGAAACACGCACGCATACACTCCAAAATACACACCTAAATTAATATGGTTTGCTACGACATGGTCGGCAAAAGCAACGACAAGCCACTATGGCGACCGTTAGCTCACAAGTTCTCAACCCTCATCCTCAGAAGACGACCAAGTAAACGAAATGCCCTAGTCGACGCCGAAAAGGCCCAAGAAACCCCAGCAAACTTCAAGCCGCTCGAAGTTCGATCCAATGTTCTCGAAGGTCTCCACGTCCCCAATAGTTGGCTCGTCGAGTCACCCTCGGCCAACTCGCACGACAAGTTGACACTCCCCGCAATTAATCTTTCAGAGTCACAACGATCCCCGCGATCGCGTGGGTTCGGCCTCTCCAAGGATTCATCATCACGACCCTTCTCCATTGGTGATATCTCTGGATTATTAAAGACCGAATCAGACCGCGCGTCGGCGCTGGCGACCTTGACTGCCACCGACTCAGAACCCAAGGAGGAACGCAGCGTCTTGGACCGCGGACGACCGGTCGAACCTAGACATTTAATACATCAGCCTGTTCGAGGCGGAAAGCCCAATCGCAAGTCACTCCCATTGGAGTTGATGTTTACAGCTCCAGTATACAACGAAGGCCAGACCTCCAACACCACAATCGAAGACTCTGTGACAAAGATCGACGTCGCTTCTCCTTCGTCCTTCCATGAATCGTCGCCTTGGACTGCCGAGCATAGACGACGATCCACCATTCGAATTGTCAGCCGATCACCTACACGAGCCGATGAGACAAAGATTGATACGACTTCTATGACCACCACAACCACTACAGACGAACCTGAACCCCGACGTAGCCAATCGATCAAAAGAAAACCCGTCGCTGAAGCCCCCAGCACAACAACATCAACAATACCAGCTCCCGCGCCGGCACCCACCCCTGCACCAGCACCTACACGCACACCCTCTGTCAACACTAACAATGACGGCCCATCATATTCCACATCTGTCACAAGACTCAAAGCAAAACAACCTTCCAAGTTAAGCGACCGTCTATCATGGATCAAGAACCTGGAGGAGAAGAACAACGACAGACCGAACAAGGATCTGGCCCAGTTGCCCAAGCGTGCTGGCACCGTCTCGGACAAGCTGGCCATGTTTGAGAAGAAGAACATGTCCGGCACGGCAAACAAGCAGCACCTGCTTGCGCCGACACGCACATACTCCAGTAGCCACTCGAGCACCCACTCAAGTAGCTACAACTCCGCCCGTGGCCGCGAGAGCATCTTTTCCACAGACAGCAACGCGAACGTGTCGTCGACGCGCACCTCGATCGACACGACGCATCGTACCTCGTCAGTCATGAGCTACTACGATGATACCTTTCGACAAAAGCTAGAGTCTCTTGTCGGACAGGAGGCTGCTGCCGCTGCTGAGGAGGAGGAGACAGAGGAGACCAAGGTTGAAGAGAAGGAATAAGAAACAGATCCAGCATATACCATACCACCATGTCCGTCGCGTGAAAGAGCGATGGACGTGAATCCAGATTACCATCAGAACTCTGTTCTTCCCGTTGTTGAGGCAGGCTTTCCCTCCACTTTAAGAACATGGAGCATATTACCGACACAGAACATTACCACCCCCCGACGGCGGTACATACATGTCTCACGACTACAACATTACATAGATTACCCCCTTTATGATTTTAGAATGATGCATGCGACTTTATATTTAATAGCATTTACTTTTATATCAGGATATATATCTTCGTCCACCTATCTTCTCTTCCTCTTCTTCAAGTCCCTGCTTTACTCTCTCATTCATCTAAAGGCCGGGGTAGATGTCACTCAGTTCATTTCCACGTAATCCAATATATCACAAACGTTGTCTTGACAAAGCCCGGTCTTGCGTATTTCTAGTCGATATACTGTTAAACTGTTGATCTTGAAAGAAAGGGATCCACGATTTTGCGATATGATACTAGAAGTGCAACAGCGAGAGGAACTGCATTCATGGCTTTAGTAAGGTTACAAGGCTGCATGTCCAGTACGAAGTACCCATGCCCCAGGATACTCAATTACAGACATCTTACTTGCACAGCCTGCATGATGATACGGGAGCTGAAAGATGTGCTGGTAGGACTATTGATCTATCTTAGTAGCCTATGAGAAGATCGTGACCCCGCATTTAGGACTGCCTGGTTAAAAAAGATTATTCACTATGAGCGAAATGCCTTTTCCTTTACTATGAATAGTTTTTCTAATGCAAGAATCCGTACTCCTTTTCTTTTCTTGTTCTTGACTTCGAACTAACCATGTGGCTCATTAACACCTCTACCATCACACTCGAAAGAGTAAACCCAGACGACTTGCCCTCAACACCATACGCCATCTTATCGCACACATGGGGCAAGGAAGAAGTTACGTTTGAGGACATCATCAGTCAAAGCCAAGTCAAGTGCATGTCGGGATATACCAAAATCGAAAACACATGTCGGCTGGCTAAAGAGCGTGGCCTAGCCTACGCGTGGGTCGATACTTGCTGCATCGACAAGCGCAGCAGTGCAGAACTTGCCGAGGCTATAAACTCTATGTTCAGATGGTATAAACAGGCGACTGTTTGTTTTGCGCATCTTGAAGATCTACCACCGGGTGTCAACGGGAGTCTGGACTACGCAAGTTTGTCGTATTGTAAATGGTTTACTCGAGGTTGGACTTTGCAAGAACTGATCGGCCCCAAGGACCTGGAGTTCTATGACTGTGCATGGAAGCTCAGGGGCAAGAAGACAGATCTGGGTTTATTCATATCCGAAATAACAGGCATACATGAAAAAGTGCTGAATGACAATTCTGCTCTGGAGAGCGTCCCCATCGCTGGACGCATGTCGTGGGCTGCAAAACGGAAGACAACAAGGATTGAGGACATGGCCTATTGCCTTTTGGGCATCTTCGACGTCAACATGCCCATGATGTACGGCGAGGGCGCGAAGGCCTTCGAGAGACTGCAGGAAGAGATCATCAAGCAGACAACCGACATGTCCATCTTCGCTTGGAAAGCAAACGATGAATCTCAAGACTACCGTGGTATTCTCGCACAGTCGCCTGATGAGTTCGCACACTGCGGCAATATTTCACAAACGCCAAGTATACGATGTGGCTATGAGACAACCATGACGAACAAGGGTTTGAGGCTCGAGACGTTTCTAGGCGGCAGCAACGTCCTCAACCTAGCCTGTACTAGTATCGACTTGTGGAATGTCGAAAAAAGGATTGGAATCTTTTTGACCAAAACTGCTGATGGCTATGTTCGTTCCTCTCCAACAACGCTTTTCGAGACAGAGGATTCAAGCTTCTGGGCTGGCGCTCGCTACAAGATCTTTGTCCGCAAACGTGTTACGCCCTTTGTATCAAAGCAATTGAAACAAGACTTGGCAAATAATCTAACTGTCAACTTCGATATATGCCCGGGCTTCCAAATTCGCTCGTTCGCTGCCAAGCCGGCAGACTTGTGGGATCAGCATCGTCATGCGTTCATTGGAAACGTCAATCATGCGTCCATTGTAAACGCCTTTCACAAGTTCAACGGCTTTTTGGACTTTCAGATCTCAGACAAGGCAGGATCATTTGTGTCTAATCGCATCATCGTGGTGTGCAGTTTCTCTCTCCGGTATCCATCTGGTTTGAAAGGTAGTGATGGTATGTGGACGACGATATACGATTCAAAGGGCGGGAAAGCCTCGGATGCGATTATGCAATGTATAAATGGGTATTATAATTCGTACGGCGAGGAGTTTTATCTGTCTCAACTGACGGACGCAGTCTATCAGCATATGTGGGTTCCGCAGCGAGAGGTGAATCTACAATCTGGCAACGAAGGGCGTCATCTGTGTATATCGTCAGATGTGCGTATAGATCCTGAAAATGGGGCACGTAGTTTAGTTATCAAAGTGAAAACTCGATGAGCCTGCCGAGGCTTATTGCATAGGAGGTCTCCATTCTGGCAATTTAATGGGCGAACAGGACATGGACCAATCTTCCCATTGGTCGCTCCTTGATATCATGCAAATATTGGATTGGGGAGTCGTGACATGTCAGTTGGTGGCGGCTTATACTGCAGGGCCGTGGCCAATGAATAGCTTTTGGGCGACTGTATCTAAGACAAGGCAGACAAGGCAACCTGATGTACATTTGTAGCTTTCAAGGCTCCCCCTCCCTCACTCACGCATACGTAGCTGAATCTCGCATCACCTTTAGCTCTCAACTTTGGCATTGTTCCTCCCATCTCAATCCTACTTAACGCAGCCCCTACTCCACCGCTGCAAGTTTAGATCGACTACAAGTCAGCCTTTCTGTGCTCACTTACTTTACCTCATTATCACTGCAACCGGCGTCTACGACTGTCGCCATATATACTCAGTCGACAACACTGCCCCGACCTTCACTATGTCAGGTAGCGAACCGGCCGTGCCTGCTCAGGCAGACATTGTGGGCATCCCTGGAGCCGCGATGACTACTCTCAGTCTTACTCAAGGGCTCTTACGTGCAGTGTCGGCTGACAATGTTAACCCGCAAGCCGTAATACAAATGGAGCGACTCGGATCATGTTTTCATTCCAATGGTCCATGGGCCTCTAGAGTCCCCGATCTCCTGTGCAGAGCATCGTCTGTGAGGATTGAGAGACTCTCTGCATGGATAGGCTGGGAGAAGAACGATACGGCGTCGTTCATGAGTAAGACGACAGGTGGAAGGACCATAAGCTTACTTTGCTGCGTTCTGGGAAGTCTGTATGAGCCAGGTCGTTACGGAGTGCTTCTTTATCAGTTATCTGAAAGTATTCTACTTTCTGAACAACAGATCGCCTCCCCGAATCAGCTTGGTGGTGTCTGCAGGATTCTTGAGGGGAAATTGGCATGTCTTGGCTTTGGAAATCACTTTGCAGTCCAGGCTACCCGTCTGAGGCAGTGTTTCTTTGAGGCAGGACTGGCAGTTCCCCGAGATCTCACAGAGACCCCTACGGGGGAAGACATGAAGATATTTCTGTGCAGCGTGCGCGACGTCTTACAAGACGAGAATTTGGTCCTACAGGTTACTGGAACAAGATGCTTGGCAACTCTACTGGCTGTGGTCATCGCAATCTGCCCCGATGACACTTCGGTCCGGGTTAACGGAGAAATCCTGATGGCTGGTCTCCGTGACAACATTATTTTTCATGTCACCGGAGAATATACCTCGAAGACGGAGTTCCACATCGAATCTAGGTTTCAGCCCCAGACAATGAATTTTGCAAAGAGCTATATTACCCAAAACAACGAGGAAAGGGTGAACAGTGAACTGCGGTTTTCTTTCGACAACATGTTATCCGACTGGCTGGATCTGAATCTTGAAATGACAGATGACAGCGCAAAGCAGTCGCTAAAGCTGGCTATAGCAAATGTAGTAGCATGCACTGCATCATCGCTGACCGGCGAACAGCTCCGGGGCTACTGCCCCTCGGAAGGTACCCCAACTTTCGCGGGTCACTTGTACAGTCGATTCCCTGACCAAGGAATGCGAATCGCATTGGGACCTAGATACCGCCAAATTATATCAGACCGACTACAAAAAGTCATCTGCCGTCCTACAAATACGTTGAGAGCTTTCGCGGATGAGTTCGAAACACTGACGGAAGCAATACATAAGGCTATTCCACTCGAACGCTGCACTTGCCATGGATGCAAATACGTTCAAAAATACAACAGTCGGGACTTCTCCGATGGGAGCTGCCCCCTGGCTAAGCTGCGGGAAGCGGCAATGGAGGCTACTTTCCTAGCACTACTGTGCGTTTTCATCAAGTGTGGTCAAAACAGTACAGCCGTACTTAACTTACAGCCTCGCTATACAACAGATTTCCTTGCTCTCCTATCACTTATGTCTAAAAGGCCTGCATTAGGTGTGGTTTCATCCTGGTTGCGAAAGAAATCTGGAGGGATTGGTGTCGCGGACGGAATCGAAGCTCTGTCCGAATTTCCATCCAATATACATGGTAGTATAATGGATTTGTTTGGGAAAGAACAGTGGTCAAGTACTGTCTGTAGTAGCTCGGGTGCTTGTACAGTCTACCCAAGCACTCTACAATCCTTTCGAATCGCCTATCCTTGGACCGTATATTATGAAGCTGTCGATGGGAAGCTTTGGTTTCGATCGGACGTCTACGTATCTATTGTTACAGGTGATCCCAGGTCATTTATAGTCAATCGAACTCCCTCATTGACATATGACGACCGACGCGATATAACAGAAGAGCCAATTACCAAAGGCGAAGTCGCAGCACCATCGGCACTAGGACAACACACCAGTCTATCAGTGACCCTTCGACCGACGACAAAGGTTGGTAGCCAAATACTACAACTACGATGTGTTGTTACGCAATCTACTCAGGTGTTTGAGGTGGACTTTCTCAACCTCCACTTGGGTTTGATGACCCTAGCTGCAGCTGATCCCTGTGATCATGCCCTCTCAAAGCCTCTCCAACTGACGAGTACTGTCAAAGCCACTTCGGTTGCAAATCCAGTCGCCAGAATGAGAGCGATTATGCGTATGCGCGACCCCTTAGTACTTGGAGTCACACTTACCCACCTCAGCGAAGAGGCTCAATTTCTCTGCTGCATGTATGGTTGGAGACAACTATATCAAGGCGACTGCTGCATGCCATGTGCTGTAGCTCAAGCTAAGAAGGGCAAGTATCAAGTCATAATTGGTGGCTCACCTAGACGTTGATAAGTCCGGATAGAGTTAGTTGATCTAACATCTTGAGTCATTGGGGACCGTCAATTGAAGGCATACAGTGGGTTCGAGACATCGATAGGTGTGTTACTTGTGGTAATGGTAAAATCTGTTTCACAATAATGTAGCTAGAGTTAGGATGATACTTGGCGTAATACAATTCCATCGTTCCCAATTGTTCTCATACTGTCTCAATGGCCATGCTAATAGGCTGTATACCCTGGGCCGGAGCATCGCTGGTAGACAAGTCGTCCGCACCGATGACAATAATCCACACATCCTCGTCCCAGCCCAGCAAGTAGAATCTGTTCCAGATCTCTCCAAGATCGGTGCAGCCCCCATTGTCACACCTCATAGCCGGGATATTGCAGACTAAACCAGCGTCGGAAGGTGGGTCACAGGTCAGATGTCGATATTGTCCTTCTACAACGCTTTGGCAATTTGCTAGGGCAGCGAGGCGGCCAGATGGTTCATACATGACACACAGTGGGTTACTGCCCACCCTCAGATATCCTGTTTCATGCTCATATGTAATTGAACTTAACCATGGTGCTAGGAATAGTTCGGCGCTGACTACAATCTGACGACCATTGGTGTACATGACAAGCTCGCCCTCAGTCTCACTTTGAGCGATCATCTTGAAACTGGTAGGAACTGGTGTGAGAGTAGATTGTGTCGTTGTTGCCCTTGTATCGACCGTAGTGTCGCTCACTGTAATAGTCGTAGATTCGGTGGCAGCGGCAGTGGTTGCGGAAATAGTTTCGGTGGTTGTCTCGCTTCCACTGTTAGTAGTGGCTTCCAAATTATCGCCAGTGGTTTTTTCAGTAGATTCGGTAGTAACTGTGTCCGTGTCCGTGACTATAGAGTCCGATATGCCTGTGGTATCAACAGTGTTTCGGTAACGAGGGGCATGCTTGAAGCAGAAGTTGTTGCAGTCTCTTGGGTATGGGACCTCTCAGTAGTTGAAACTACAGCCTCCAAAGTGGTGAATGACAAAGACTGTAAGAGAGTCGAAGTAGATATGATAAGTTCAGAAGAGGCAGCGATTTGAGACGACAGACGACATGGCCCTGCGAGGACTGTGTTAAGAACAGACACCACCAGGGCTCCGGTCAGAAACGTTGAAGAAACCATTAGACTTCAGTCTTAAGGCAAGACTCTGATCAGGATAAAAACAACAAATAGGTTGAAGAACGGATGAAGAATAAAAGGGTCTCCCCTTTTCATTCTTGCTTCGATATTACCAACTGCCAAGACTTGTGCTACGCGTGAGGCTATTGATCTTGGCATCAATAAAGCTATGATTAGGCTGGACTAGACCACCTTGTGGGAAAGCATCGTGAACTAATAGAGGCCAAGTCTAGATACGAATCGAGGAAACTGTGGTTTTATCTATGATTATAAAAAATAACAACCAAGACAAAATTGTCAGAATTGCTCAATCTATCTAGACTCCCTGGACTTGAGACAAAACGTAGCAGCGCCATCAAACCGCCTGTCACACATAGATAAGACAGACAGACAAAAGGCAAAAAGAGAAACTCCGGTACAGGGAATCGAACCCTGGGCTCCGCGGTACTGATCTCTCAGGTTATGAGAGCGCGAAATGTTAGCCACTACACCATACCGGATGCTAATTGGCTGGAAGCTTTCAAACCGTTTAGTTCTAAATTAGCAAAGAGTCATCTGAAGCCATCGCGAAAGGCCTCAAGCTCGTGGAAGTTCAATTACTGTATGTTTTGAGAACTGTTGCCTCTTGACTGAGTTCTAACTACTGGAAATGACCAGATCATGATCTTTTGAGATGTGTAAGCCAGATTGTCTGTAAGCCGGATATCCCGGGTCCTGTCAGCGGCTTCTCCGACTGTCAAAACACAATGACACCTCTCAATTATTACTCATTGTCGAATAATCTTGCCGTTCCCGGAAATGATGTACTATGTAAACTACACGATAGCTAAAATCTGACAGTAGACGAATTACTGTACCCTGTTTATTCTCATTCATTGGATACCATAGTCTTGGGAAATGATTAGAACAGCACTCACGAGTCAGCGATATACCCTGTACTCCGAATTTGACTGATGTTGGCACGCAACTCTCCATTGAAATCCACTAACAGCTGACGTTGCGTCTCTATGTATTGCCGAATGTAACTCTGTCAACCAACAAAACGGCTGCAGACGTTGCAGCGGAGCATCCTCGAACCAACGACATAACAGCAGCACAGTGACGGTTAATAACTCAAAAGTCAATCATCAGACCACATGTGATCCCCATTATTCGCTCAAGAATAATGCAACGTGCATCTACCGACACGAACTATCTATGCGGCTGCATAACTACTCATGGGCGTGCATAACTGGCGCGCAGCTCATTCCTAACCGGGAATAACCTCACGTTGAAGAACCCCACTACAAAACGGACCATCGTTGGAAACCCACTGTAATAACGTTTAGCGAAGCACACGATTCCAGCTAAACCAGCAATGGAGCACTCGCCCGCGCACTTTGGAGGATCCACGTCAGTCCTGTACACTCGCACTCTTATTTCTTACGTTGGAAGACCCCTCTTTATTTTCCAGTTATCGGGTCGAGGCCAATCGGTTAGGATGGACTCGCCGGGATACGTGTGGCTTGGGATGGGAGATAAGAAGTTGGCTGCTGCGCTGTTCTTTGGACTCTGATCGTGGTTCTGTTGCTATTTCTCTCTTGGGAGAAGAACGGGAATATCTGACAACCAAACTGACTAGTCTACCGAGGCTAGAACTAGCTATACTAAAGTTTGATCACATTTTTCTTTTCTATTCGGACCCCTTAACGTCCCTTTCTTTCATCACCCGAATACCACCATCATATCATGCGCGTTGCTATCATTGGCGGAGGCCCATCTGGTCTTGTCCAGCTCAAAACTCTCACGACTGCCCACGAACACTTCCCTTCAGCCGAGCCCTTCGAGACCAGACTCTTCGAATCCTATGATAAACTCGGTGGCGTCTTCCTCCATCACGTCTACGAAGATGCCGAGCTCGTCTCTTCCAAGTTCCTCACTACATTCTCCGACTTTCGTCCCCGTCCTGAAGACAACGACTTCTTCTCCTCAGAGCGTTATAGGGAATACTTGGAGGAGTATACCACATATTTCGACCTTTGGCCTTATATCCATCTGAGTACAGCCATCACGGGTGTTAGAAGAGGAGACACAAGTGAACATGTCGTCAGTTACAAAGGCCCCAATGGCGAGGAGATCGAGTGGGAGTGTGATGCCATTGCTATTTGCTCAGGCGTGCACTCAAAAGCACATATCCCAAATATCCCTGGCATTGAAAATGTCCCCGAGGTGATACATTCATCAGACTTCAAGAAGCGAGAGCAATTTGGAACAGGAAAGACAGTCATGGTCCTTGGCAGTGGCGAAACAGGCTGTGACATGTGCCATCTTGCCATCACATCTCCTACAAAGCAAGTTGTCTTTTGTCATCGCGATGGTTGGATCGGAGCTCCTAAGCGAGCACCTGGACAGAGATTCCTGCCGTGGCTGTTTGGGGACGAAGACTACGAGGAGCCACAGCTGCCTATCGATGTTAGTCAAGTTACGTTGTTTGATTCAATGTATGTTCATCCCATGGTTCGCGATACGATGATCGTGTGGGATTATTACCACTTCCTGGCTTTGCCTGCTGGGTGCTGGATTTGTGGTGGTTCAGAATATGGTGTCGATCAGTGGGTCGGTCAGATCTTCAGTGAGCGATTCCACGCTTCGAGATGTAAGTTCCGTCAATCGTCGTTCTCGAGACACAACTAACATTGTAATAGTATTCTGGAACAAAGGCTGGCAACGCATTCAGAATAACGTCTCTACGCCCTGGCGTCCTACCAAGTGGCCATTGGGAACTCGCATTCGACAGTTCTTCTTCCAAACAGCTATTACCCCAGCTAAACGAACCATTGACGTGGCTCCTTTCCCATCTCACTTTACGCCTGATGGTGTAGCTCACTTCCCAGATAATGGCCGCCCAGAAGCAAAGCTTATTCAACGATCTGTCGTCAAGCCTGACATGGTCATCTTTGCAACAGGATATGTTCCACACTTTCCCTTTCTCAACACAGAATACAACGCTGGTCGTCGACCATACCCCGTATCTCACGATGCAGATGTCCGTCAGGTCTGGTCATCCAATGATCCTACTGTTGGATTTATTGGCTTTGTTCGTCCTGGCTTTGGCGCCATTCCTCCTTTGGCTGAGATGCAGTCCATGCTCTTTGCTACCCATCTACTCAACAGAGTCCCACGACCTCTTCTAAAAGATGATGAGTGGCATTATCGTATCATCCACGCACCAAGTGCGCGAGTTACATATGGTGTTGAGCACGACAGCTATGCATACCAGCTTGCCAAGGACATGGACATGGCGCCCTCGTTCACTGACATTCTCCGTATCGCCCTGTATACCCCCTATGGTTGGCGTCTTCCTTATGTTTGGGCCGGAGGAGCCAGCTTCACCGCCAAGTTCCGCCTCGTCGGGCCTTGGAAGTGCGACAGAGCGGCCGAGATTCTCACGGGAGAACTATGGGAGACTATTACTCGACGTAACGGTCTTTTCGGTAACATCCCCATGGTTGTTGTTCCCGTTCTCTACCTAGGCAGTATCAACCTGTACTACTACATGCACTCTCTATTCTGGGGATGTCTGGCCAAGATTGGGCTTTGTAAAGCGCCTGTGCCAAGAAACGATGTGAAGAGAAAGTTTGAAGAGCTGGCTCAGAGGGAACAGATGAAGATGGTACAGGATGCTAAGATGGCTGCAGTGGATGTCCGCGTGGCAGAGATTTCAGATGATGACAGCGATTTCTAGTTGCATAGGGCATTATAGTAGGCTGGCAATAGCGTTTCAAATTGATGAGTCGGGCATCCCAATTCGTTCACTGGTTTCAACCACACTTTGCCGTTGTTATCACAAGAATCTAAACGGAGTTTTAGCTGAAAGGGCCCGCCAGCAGCAAGCCGAACCAGGACGTCTAGTATATACTATGAAAGTTAAGATACTACCAATAATTACAATGACCTTGACATAGTAACCTAGGAGGCATGGATATATATGAAACTATGAAGCTCCTAAAGAGCAGAAACCATTCGGGCACGAGCAAGTATACAAGGCTGCACATATGTCAAGATTTGCATCACAATCCTCGGCCTCGACACATGAAACACGGTCGACACATACCCCCATCTGGCAATCTTGTCCCGCACCGCACTGCGAGCTCAGCGTACAGGTCGTGGTGTCAGATGGAGGGGTACAGATCGCGTCAATACAGTTGCAGAGTCCCAACGCACACACCGGATTGAGGGACAAAAGACAGTCGTTCCTGTCAGAGCATGCCCCCCCTTCAAAAGCTGGACTAGTTGTCGTAGTCAAGGCGGAAGTTGTAGTGGATTGAAGAGTTTGCATCGTGGTGGTGATCAACATGGTAGTGGTGTCTTGGGCCGAAGTTTCAGTCGAAGAGACGTCTTCAGAGAAGGTGGAAGTAGTTGTAGTGGGGAGCTCAGTTGTAGTCTTCCCATCCGTGGTGAGGGTAGAAGACGCATCTTCAAAGATGGTGGTGACTTGTGTAGTAGTAACAGAGATCTCAGTAGTACCAGTTGAGATGTCCTCGTCGGTGGTTGTTTCGGTGGTAGCGACAGAAAGCTCAGTTGTGGAGATCGCAGTCGTGGTCTCTCCTTTGGTGGTGAGAGTGGTCTCAGTGAGTGATGCTTCAGTGGTCACAACAGTCGTCGGACGACATGGTCCAGCTTGTACGCCATTGAAGGCCAAAATAGCCAACGCGGCACTGAAAAAAGAAGAAGAAATCATGACGAAGCCAAAAGAGTGATTGGACCAGATACAAATGAGCGACAGGTGAAAGTACAGCGAGAAAGGAAAGGAAAAGGGAAATATCGGAGAGGTTTTATTCCCCTTTTACCTATTTTCCTTTTTGTTTATGACAATTTGGTGGCGCAAGCGTTATTGCTTTATTCAGACTCTAGGCCTTAATTAATGTCTACGCTACTGTAGCTAGACCAAATCACCCTTGTCAGTTAAGCAAAATCTTAGACTATCGGCTGGCCTATGCGCAGCTGAAGCTGTAGATCCTGCTCCTCTCTTAGCGTCAACCACAAGCCCTTTCTATACTCCAGCGCTAACATCAACCAAGATCTTGACGTGGTTATCTTTGTCGTTAATGAGAGTTTGGAAACCCTCCTCAACAACCTTGTCCATCTTGATGACCTTGGTAATCATTCCCTCGGGTGTGATCTTGCCATTCGACAGAGCATCGATAACTTCTTCAAAATCTCCGAGAGCATATGTCGCGCTGTAGAACTGTCAGAACACACTCTTTCAAGGTTGAGGAATCACTTACCATCCAACATAAGATCTCTCCCGGAACACAATCTGGTTCATGTTCAACTGCGCCCTCTTCTCCCACACAGCAATGTTCACCAGCACCGCCCTAGCCTTCAAGCAATCGAACGCTACATCAATAGCATGTTGCGAGCCCGCAGCATCGAAACCAACATCTGCTCCTAGACCTCCCGTCAACTTCTTCACCATCGCCACGACGTCGTCCTTTGTAGGATCGAATACGTGGTGCGCACCAAACTTCTTGGCAAACTCTCGTCTCTTGGAACTGACCTCAGTCAACATGATGTTCTTGCATCCCCGTCCAACGAGGGCCTGCACAACAGCCAGTCCAATTGGTCCGCCGCCGACAACGAAGGCTGAGTTGCCGTCTTCATAGGGCGAAATCTTGGTTGCGTGCCATCCAACAGCCAGAGGCTCAACCAAAGCGCCAACTTCGAGGGAGACATTATCGGGTAATTTTTTAACAGCATCCTGTGGCACGACAGTTGATTCAGCTAATCCACCTCCCCAACCACTCAAACCGATGAAGCCGTTCTTATCGCAACAGTTTTGAAGACCACGCTTACACGAGCGACACTCATTGTCGTAGATGATAGGTTGCACGCAAACGCGGTCACCCTTTTGAAGACGCGTGACTTCACTGCCGACTTCTTCGACGATGCCGCTGAATTCGTGGCCCAGAGTAAGTGGTGACGTCTCACCAGTGATGCCGTGCGGGGTGCCGGGTTTGGGAATGAGATTGTTGCCGCCGAGATACTCGTGGACATCTGTACCGCAGATCCCACAAAACTTGGGAGCAATGCGAACAGTAGTGGGGTCTAGGGGCTTGACTGGTACGGATTCAAGACGGATGTCTTGTTGACCGTGATAGCGGACAGCCTTGACTGATTGTGTTGATGTCATCTTGTGATACCTGAGCTGAGGAGAAGTAGAGAACAAACCGACGGAAAAGAGGAAGAGAGGGAGGAGGGGCTTTTATGCAAGGACCTTCCGTCTCTACTCAAGAGAACAGCTCCTTCGGCCGCAGCAAGCACGAAGCCGTAAGCGTGACATGTACGCTAGGTTCCCCTCATTCGCAAGACATGCCACGTCCCAAGACAGCAATGCGAAGTCACAAAGTACAAATAAAGTGTGGTGATGTACCGATCGGATTACTGCCTTTGGCTTAGACCAATCATGAGATGATACCAGGATTCAAGGCTCCACGAATGATGGGATGACTTTGGATGCGGGGAAGAAGACCCTAGACCGGGATTTGGGGACGGATATGGAGGACATTATTGGGTCAGTTGAGAGTTATGAGGTAAATATCATCGGATCCAGTTCTCTATCTTGCATAGAAGTGTGGACATGCCGATGAGATCATGTCATGAATAAGGAAGCGAGCGATCATGGTGGGACTGAAGAATGTCTGGGTATATTCTTAACAACAAGATGTGTATAAACAGAGTTTGAGATTTCGCGGCAGTGCCAGTAGCAAAAAAGAGTGTGGTGTTTGATCAACTCCCAAGCCAGATTCAAGAAATGTACATCAAACCGGAATTATAGTATTTCGTCAACAATAGTTTCACAAAGCAAAACGATACAGTCAAAAAGTGAGAATAATAAAGGATGGTTATTCATAAAACGAAAACTATAGCAGCTAATCATTGTCCATCCAATCTATTCTCATAAAAGCAAACGCTTTCTTCGAGTGATCTTTGTCCCATTCAGCAGATCCCTCTTGTTCCAACCTTCACATAAAGACCCCTTGTTGTTCTTTTGCATAAAACTCGAACCCGACTTTTAAGTGGCATAAGGCTGGTAGACAGTACCATTGCGCTGGGCCTCGCGCAAAAGTCGCTTGTTGGACCTTGTAAGCCAGATCTTGAGGACAATGGCGCAAGCACTGGATGAAAGACCAAAGGCCATCATACCAATGAAAGCACTGATGTAGCGAGGCTCCTCCTTGGCGACGAACATGAAAGGAGCAGTGAAGTTACCAATCTGCGACAACAAGTTGCACAGAGCGACGGAAACAGCTCGCTTCTCGGGAGTCTTGGCCAGAGCACCACTGACGTATCCCATGATAAGGGGGTTGGCGATATACATTCCACCGACGTAGATGAAAGAGGCACCGTAACGGGCTCGGGCATCGGTGGTGGCGAGACAGATGATGAAACCAGAGCAAGCAACAGCGACGGGGATAGCGTAATGCAGACCTCTCTCCTTGACCTTGTCGGAGTGCCAAGCGTTGACATATGAGCCAAGGGCAGCAAAGATGTAAGGAGGAGCAGTGAGGACAAGAGCGATGACAGGACCGTAGCCCCAATCAGCGGCGAGACCACGAACAATTGAAGGGTAGAAGTTGGAGAATCCGTAGGCAGCAGAGATGGTGATGTTCATGAGCGTAAGGATGTAAAGCTTGGGATCGCGGACAGAAAGCTTGAGTCCTTCCCAGGCACCGGTCTTACCCTCGGTAGTAGAAGGTCGGTCAGCAATGACACGGGCGGCAGCAACCTTTCGCATGTCCTCAGTCATAGTCCACATGGCGCTACCGGTGGTAGAAGTGGGATAATCAGGAATGAACCAGATACAGATCATGGCTGAACCAGCACCGGCGGTGGCGAGGATGATGAATAGCCATTGCCAGCCAGCAAGTCCGTGCTTCTGTTCGAGAGTGGCGTAGGTAGCAGCGGCAATGAGACCAGCGGAGCAGAAAGCGATGGTCTGAGCGGAGTAAAGAATGGCCATGCGGAAAGCAATCTCCTTTCTGGTGTACCAGCAACCAAGGAGGTAAATGGCACCAGGCAGAAGAGGAGCTTCGACAAGACCGAGAGCGAATCGCACACCCATGAGACCAGAGTAAGATGAGACACCGACAGTGGCAACACTGACACCAGACCAGACAATAGCCATGAGACAGAGGTAGAGACTGGGTCGAATCTTGGTAATCATCATGTTACTGGGAAGTTGACCGAGGACTAGAAGCTGGTTAGTAAAGGTCAATGCCAGTGATTGATATTTGTCACTTACCATAACCGAGAGAAAGAATAGAGACAGCAGATGAGAAGTTGGATCCGACAAGACCCAAATCAGCATCGAAGGAACTAAGACGCGCATGACCGATGGACGCTCTGTCGAGGTAGTTGAAGAAGTAAAGACACCAGACACAAGGCATGAGGGTCATGTCAAGACGTCTAACAATCTTCTTCTCCAACTCTCGCCAGTTTGGAATACCAAGGGCTTCGATCTGCTCCTCGGGGCTGGGAAGACGGCCCTCCTCCTTCATGTAGCCTTCCTCCACAGAGGCCAACTCCTTCTCAATGGCAGAAGCATCATCGGCTTTGATGTCTGTAGGACCAGTGGCAGCGTGGGTAGCAGGAGCCTGAGGGTCCTTCACAGCATCACTGCCAACTTTCTCGTTGGGGGTGGCCATTAGAGAATGGGTCTCCGAACGATCAGGAACAAAGGTTGGGTTTTGGGAGAGGGTATGCCCTTGGATAATGCTCGAGACGAGAAACTAGCTTGTAGAAATAGACTCAACTCAGAGCAAAAGGGCACAGAGAGGAATGAGAAAAAGGGGGCAGATCTGAAGAGACAAGCAGAGACTGGGGGGAGAAGAATGAAGAAAATGGGACCCAAGTTTTATATTTACAAGAAGTCAGTCTAAAACCCCGCATGGCGGTTGACGGTCAACCCCCGGGGGAAGACTGTCTCCTCCTGACCCCGAAGCCAAGAGTCCGGGGGATCAAGAAAAACGCAAAAATTCTCTTGGTCCTGGGAACGAAAACTGGGGTGCGAAGGGTCGGAAATCTGGGGCCCCATAAAGCGAGGTGCGAGGTTCGCCGATATGTCTCAGTCTTTGAGGGGAAGATCGTCGGTGACAAGTCCGTACGTTTGGTTCAGCCGTTTGTTCCATGTTCTTTGGCGATGTTGTCAAAATCGGATACAATAAATTACATGTTTGTACGCACGAGGTGGTGAGGCTCTTTGTTAGTCTGCGGCTCAGCGTGAGGCTCTTGACGGGAAAAAACACCGCTTGTTGAGGCGCTTCGGGGGCATGGCCTGATTAAGTTTAGTTGTTGAGACTACCCATTTTATGCTTAGTTTCTAGGTTTACATCTCGTCATCCGTTTAAAAATATTCCGATACTCCTGTATCAATATCACGACCTCGAATTTGCATTGTCAGTCCATTCCCAAGTTCGACATGACCAGAAGAAACAGTTTATTTCTGATCTTCTCAGTCTCCCGCTATCCGCCGAGTCATTCCAAGCTTATCACTCCTGCCAAGTCTTTCACATCACCGTTTTCGCATGATGGCTCGTAATTGCAGGAATATGACCGTGTCGCATTGCCAAGTGTTATTCTCCATATATCAAGCTGAGAGGATACGATGAGAAGTTCCCGGCTCTTGGAATTTGGCCGAGTTTTACCTGTTGCCACGGATATACACGATAATGCCTTCCCGTGCCAAGATATAAAGTGTCCACCATCGCCTGCTCAGTTGCTAATTGTATGTCTGTATCTCTATTCCCGTCTGGGCAGACAGGGATTATTTCCGCTTGGCAGAGGACTTATTCATCAGCGGCCAATACACTGACAACAAACGTCGACAAGAGTCTAAGGTTAAGCTCTGGGAAAACACTTGGCTGATGAGTCTCTGGGGAATCGCGTGAGTTTCATGCGCCAAGCGCGTCTATCTTATACTCATTAGGAGTTTCTTTCTGTAAGAATTGGAAGGTTTTTACGTTTTCTCTACCCGCGGGATAAGACTCTTCTCCACTTGTGCTCCAACTGCGGAGTCCACGGGTTGGGGTCTGTCTTGTGTCTGTACCCCGATTCGCCAAGGGTTGTTCCCACGGGAGATGAACGTTGTACGAGGGGCGAATAAAACCGTGTCTTCCTTGTTTCAATGGAGTAATTATTAGACAAAGACCCTGGATGCTATTCGAGGCTCCGTAATTATCAAGCATAAATCTATGGTTAGTAGGCGATACTCCACCAGATCACACATCGCAGGACCCTTTCATGAGTGTCAAGACTGCGCGAGGGATGATTAATGATTTCTTGACTAAGTCTATTGACAACTTTAAATCAAATACCAATGGTTTTTACAAATAGAGTCAGAAATGCCGGAGAAATCAATTGCCTCACTGCAAACATCAACATCAGCCAACATGGTCATGATTGCAGTCGCCAAGCCGGTTCAAGGCAGCCGTTGAGAACTGAACCCACAATGTCGTGATAAGACCCTTGGCGAACATTCGCTTCCCAGTTCTACTTCCGAAACTGGGAAGGGCTAGTCCAATGTTCGCCACGCTTTGTTCAATTTCGTGCTTGCATATAGAAACAGGCGAGACCGGATATATGGTGCTCAAAGGTTGTTGGATGTCCGGCATTTACTAACAAGTGGATTGATAGCCAATAACCAATGTTCAGAAATGGCAACTAATGATCGAGTGTGTTCGTCTCAAGTGACTGTTCGTGGTTATTGGGGTAGATTTAAATGTTTTTTGTTCATCTAATTGAACTATGGAAACAAGTGAGCAATGCACACGCACACACAAGAATGGTGAACAACATGAGTTGGCTTATAATATGGTTTCTATGTCTTCTCAATTTAGCTCGTAATTCTCCAAAATCTATTGATGTCAGAACCACCGGAACAGGTAAGTTTCACGGCATCAATTTCGCACACTTTTTCCATCATGTCTTCCGAACTCACAGTCGAGGAGTTGCGGGCTCAGCGCCTGACAGCCATAGAGGCTAGAATGAGTCATCTACGGACTATCATTCAAAGTCAAAGACGTGCCGTTAAAACGACCAATCTACAAGTTAACGATGACGTTGAGATGACTGACATCTCCAAAATCGATCAGGGTCCTGGCAATATCGATCAAGATCAGATCTCAGACATCCCCGATGTTGACATGGCTGACGTTTTCAGTTTGGATCAGATCAATGGTCTTCTCGACATTGAGATGACTGATGCACCCGTCAGCGACGAAAGTCACATATCCCCACTCGGATCGACAACCTCAGAATCGACAACCTCAGAAACGGCAACCTCAGAAACGACGACCTTTGATGACATCAAAGACTTGTTGCCAACTTCGTTTCCGATGGCCTAGCATGCCATCGAAACAAGAAAAACAGGCGCACCTCAGGGCATCAGAAAGGTTGACCGCTATAAGCCTAAGAGATGGAATTTTTGGACAACTTATCCTGCTTAGACTAGGCTTCTTAGACTACCAAGTTATCTTTGTACTCTGAGACCTAGGAGGCCGACGTTTCTACTACCTACTAGACGCAGTCACTGTGGTCCGACTGCTAGCATGGGCCCTAATCATGGTAAGTTTGATAAGCTTCATCTGCATTTCTTGGCCTTGATGATGCAGGGGCTAGAATGTTGTAGTACAGGGATTGGCAGAGAAATTTATTCTCTGCCCAGACCTTTACTTCAGTCCCAAGGGAGTCCATCGCGTTGAGGGTTGTGGCCGGCAAGGGGGTGTTCTTAGCACAGTCTAGCATTACTGACGAACATGCCCAGATCAAGGTAAGTACTCTGCCACACATGTATTTTCTCAATTATTCGTCTTGTATCTATTTTGTTTGCCAGCATTTCCGTAAATAGCCAGCTCTGAAGATCACCCTCATTAATTGATGATCGCCTAGATCAGGTGAACGATTAGTAAGCTAAGCTAGGTAAGAATAATTCCCTCGGGTAAGATTTGACTTCTCTCATCATTTTGCCTCCACCTATGAGTGTGAATCCATGTCTTGTTCATCCCCACAGCCCGCGGTATGTGATCTGTCATCTGTCATAGGCGAGCATGTTTGACCTTGTGGGCTCGTCCTTTCCGGACGAGACTCCACACCGACAACATCAACCAAGAGTCAGACAGCACGGCATTTCACATGACAGCCAAAGACAATCCAACCAGACGAGCGATCATGATACGGAAACTTCTACTATTGATTTGGCTGATGGAATTTTGGACGGTGCTATTACTGTGAGCAACGGTGCTATTGCTACGCCTTATCCCACTACGTTCAGCAGTCCATACTCTACTCTCGGGTGCAGTCTTCTGGACCCATTCAATACCCTATGTGAAAGCCCTGAACGATTGCGACAGCTGCTAAGACATCGTATGAACCCAAATTATTTGTTCTCTGGTACACTTTGGCTAATATGCAGTGTAGCATTAGTCAAGTCTGCAGGTGAACCATTATTCCGAATCGACCAACAAACCAATTTGGTATTGTTCCAGGGCTTCCAAGTCGAGGATGCTCCATTGTCTTTCTTGGCGGACAAGACTTTGTTCCATGCTCTATCTCTTCTCCTTACATTGGAGGCCAATAATCACGTACCCAACTATGAGACTCTGCATCACCGTGGCCAAGTGCTCGAGTCTCTTAGATCGGACTTGTTGCATTCTCGGGATGGCGTGCCATCGCTGCAAATCATCACGGCTATTCTGATGCTTATCAGTTATGAATACCGAGTACAGGATACCCAATCTAATCCTGACACGGCCGCTATGCATATTCGTGGGCTTCAAAGTATAATGCACCACCCTGATGTCCTGGCCAGCGGATACAGTCTACAACGCATCCAGCAGATACAGCGCGCTTTGTCCTGGCAGGACATAATTTGTTCCCTGGCGACGGGTACGCCTCGGCTGTTACCATTAGATAACAGCGATGCTTTTAATCGCTTACGAGAGAACAAACTGTATGACAGCTACTTTGTTTTACCAGAAGGACTCGCGCCGTATACTGGTAGCTGGCCTGAGACATCATTAGCCGTGTTCGAAGATCTCAACGCGATGTGTCAGCTTGTGGATAGAATGCAAAACGCATCATCGCCACACTTGTCTGATGAAGACAGCAACACTTTACCCGCCCCAGTACCGCTGATGGAGGATTTAGACGATGAGGGTTACCCACTCTACAACAACCAAGCAAACTTGGAGATTCGACTTGTAGATCTTCTCAGCCAAACAAAAGCAGATTCCCAAAGTCAGGATGACTTGATATACAGAGCGTGCCTTTTTGCAGCGTATCTCTGCACGTACAGACTCTCTGCGGGTCTCTGGGAAGGCCATTTCGTACCAGAAGAATGTGTCACGGAGATACTGAAGTGCATTGCAGACTTTGCAAGACATGTGTCGCCGTGGAAACTTGCTCCTGACATATCGTTCTGGTTACTACATGTGGCAGGTGGCTTGACGAAGAGCCAACTTAACAAAAAGCAAGCAGCGCTGTTGATGCAACGATACCGGCCTTTTTATTCAGTTTCTTATAATTTGGACTGGGAAGTGATCGAGATGAAATTGAGAAAGTTTGTGTGGTGCGAACACACAATGAAGTCGAATCTTAATCGATTTTGGCAGGAATGTCAGAATGCTTACTGTCAGAGATCCTAGAAGGGAGAAGTTGTGAAGGAGTCTGAGAGAGATGCGCGTATTTTTAATATTATACTATAGATATATTGATTGGGCGCGCAAGTTCCTCTTGATCCATATATTGATTCAAAACAACAAGATGCCTGCTTCAGCTTCGCGCGCTACCAACGTCAAGTTCAAGAAAGCCCCTGCTAGTTTTGTGGCTAATTCCACGATGGGCCATCTTGTCTGGGACTGCGCAGCGATCAATTATTGCGTGGCTGGAGATGACTCTCCTATGTCTTGCTTCAATGTTGAAATGGCGTCAGTCAAGACATTCTCAATGTTTCATGAATCTCGATATAGGGTATTTCGGCGCTTCGAGGCGCGTATTTGCATCGGACATGTCTCGTTCCGGCGCATCCCTGCCAACACCAAGACTCACCGGTACTGGGCCGGTCAGCCACTGCAAATTTCGGTCAAAGTTGCGTGCAGGCCTCAAAAGTCTACCTTTGTGTGTAACCAACCATTCTGTCTGTCTCAGCATCGTTTGCCTCCAGGGATACAAGTCTCGTTCGCCACTGATGTTACAGGCGGGGGGTTTTGGCGGCCGTTTGCGTTGTCTTACCCTTCCAACGGCCACTGGCAGAACCCCCGCCTGTAACATCAGTGGTGAGATACTGTTGTGAAAGCCTGCGAGAGTAAATGTTTGGTCAATTGAACATGAGACCTCTGGTTCCTGATGCGTGTTTCTTTTGATCGCCTTATCAGCCCTTCATGTGGACAACGACAAGATTAAATGATATTTGACTGATCTCGATTGCGCTAAGATGATGGCTGACGAGGGCGAGATTGCTAGGAAGCTGTCTTGTGGCTGCATGCGCTGTAAAGGAATAGCGTGGCAGCCTCTCTGAAAGACTGGTGGGAAATATCGCTCGAAAAAGAAATATATTAATTATTGTCCTGTATTGTATCTCGTGTAACACACCAAATTGGATTATGTACCTGTCTCGTGGCCCTCTGGTCAATCACATGGTCAATGATCTGCAAGTATCCGGAGAGTGGTCAGCTTTCATGCATCTGACTCTAATGTCAACGCGTTTCACGGTGACCGTTGAAGTTGGACAAGGCAAGATTGAACCAATGCAACCGCCAATTAATCCCAACTTATTGCTTCTTTTTCTAGGTGCGGCCCGCTAGAGACCTGCCGGTGGGAACTGATCCCCAGCTCGACATGGCTTGCTTTAGGCCATCTTGATCGACACCCCTACTTTGCGATTCCCTTCATGATCTTCGTATTGGGCATGCAGGAGCCCGACACGCGCTGGACTTTCAGCCCTGACTAGCGAAGGGCAGTTTTGACTATAAAGAAGCTTTGAATGGTCCAGATAAAAAGAGAGTGTATCAATCATGGCAATCGTCACAACTCACGTAACACTTTCATGCCGGAAGAGGGAAATGCCCTCTTTCGCTGGCGTCGCTGGCGCAAACTCGAACAAGAAGCGAAAGCTGACAGAACCTGCTCCGGCTGAGCAGCTGAACAACAACTCACAATTGCTTGTCGCCAAGACCACACCATGGGCAGATCTACCGCAGCAGGCGACATGTCTTATTTTATTCTTTTTTGTCGTGTGGGTTTTTTTAATATCTATACTCACATGAACCTGTGGCTGACCTTTTGCAGAGCAAAAATGTCCAGCACTAGACCAAAACCAACGACTTCTCCACAGATGACCAAACCTCCAACACGGTCAAAACTTGGATACGTCAAAATAACAAAAGCTCTCGCCAACTTGGATATACTCAACTCGGGAGTGCGGGAAATACTGACACAGCTTGATGGGTTAATTAAGACGGCGGAGGAGATAGACTGGCTGCTAAAAGGAGAACCAGGGCTTGCTCGTTCCGTTGGACGAACAAAAGAGGTTGGTCAAATGGTGATCGACTCAATTCAAGACAGGTTGGCGTTTTTAGATCAACAAGAAACATGATTGGATTGAATGGGCCGGGAGTTTTCCGTAATGACGCTATACCTGATGAGACACGACATTGAAGGCATTTAAATAAAAATAATTAAACACGATATCATTGCTGGATGAACTGTGGTAACTCGACCAAGAACAGAAAGGCACACAGTCACTTCTATTAAACGTGTTCATGGAGAGGTCGATGATCCTAAAATATGCAAAAAATGAGGTTCTGCCCGGGCTCGAACCGGGGACCTTCTCGGTGTTAACGAGATGTCATAACCAACTAGACCACAGTACCTAAGCTGCTTTTGATGTAAGACAGCTGCTGGGTTACGCCCTATGAAGACAACTGTTTTGGCTGTTCGTCCGTGACTTTTCCAGCACATTTTCGTCGCTGTGAAGAGCTCTTTACCACATCGTCATCATGCCCAAGATTGCGAACGTCTACAGCACCCTATCATTAGTCCAAATTGCTATTTATCCAATGTATTTAAACATTGCTCAGCAATATCAGTGCGGACCGACCTCTGTGACTCGATTCGAGGATATCACCTGCGAGGTCAGTCCAAGACTCTCGCATGAGCCAAACCCTGTGCGAAGGAATTGGCTGCGAGTGAAAGTCACAAACTGAGAGAGCTTGCAATGAATTGGAATTAATGTAATGTTTCTGAATGCATCGTTACGCATGTAAAATAATGAAGGAGCGAGCCTATCTATCAGCAACCCAAGTAACGCATAGAACTGCCGCACCAGCAGCTAAAGCCCCCAAAACCAACATCTGCAACCCTTCGACGAGGCAAGTAACAACATTTCCTCTATCCGGATTCAAGATCCAACTCTTACCAGCTCCAAATGTGAACAATACCATCAGGCACAGAATGCTGCTCAAGCGGAGTCCCATGCCCACAGTACTGGCAAAGAAATATGGTAAAAGAGGGATGATGCCTCCGATCGCATAGCCAAGCGATATAGTTAGCCCAGATAAAATAGGCGAAGGTGTGAGTGAAGGATCCGGAAGTATGGTGTTTTCTGTAAATGATTCGAGTTTTGATATGGTGTGTCGTAAGTGCTTTGGTTCCCGCTCTATGCTGCCAAGAATTGTCGCGATTGTTGAAACAGGTAGATCCAGTGGCTCAAGATGACGCCTAACGAGATCATCCAGTTTTGATTGCATCTTCTCTGACTGCTCAACCATGCAATCAGTCTCACTTGCTTCGTCACTACCGCCGTGATGCTTCGGGTCCTCTTCATCTGAGAGAGTCGAATTACAAGGGAGACACTCATCGCGTGCAGCGAGATATCCCCCAATTCCCATACTAATGCTGCCGGCGCATAACTCTGCCAAACCGCCTGTTATGACAGTGTCTGCTTTGCCCAGAGAGCTCAGCCCTGCTGTGAGGGCAAAGGGAACTGTTAGACCATCAGAGAAACCGAGTGTAAAGTCAGAGAAGAAGCGCTTCAAGGATGGTGTTCTAATTGACTTCATATTTGTGTTGCGGTGCTTAGATGAGAAGGACTGATAGATGTGAGCAGAAATTGGGAGTGTTGAAAGCACCCAATTGTCAACTGATGGCCCGCTGAAGATCAGCTGGCCACAGCATCGCACGTGCCTTTGATAGCATAACTCCTGTCTTACCTTACAAGACATCCATTAAAGACTCTACCATTGGATAACAGAACATGAGAGCTTTCGGCACTTTCTGCCGACTCAGTGCCGTTATTTCCGTGCGTGATTTATCTTGTTGGGCTCACAGACACACATGCGACAATGCTGTATTCTTAGTGGTTGAGTCGCTAAATTGCCACTACCGAGTGCTAACAAAAGAGCCGCAATCCCCTACCACTACCAGGGCCGATCTCCTGTTTTAGAAGGTCCTCAGTTAGCCAATTTGGCAGCGTGATAGTGAGGGTGTCTTGTGCACCAGGGTCGAAGAAACAAATGGTTAGTCTAGATATTGATTATAGCTACTTGGGTATTACAGCACATGCTCACTATCTGGTATCTTGCGGCCCGTGGCTTGGTGATCTAGATGTGTGCTTGGCAAACTATCGCAACATAAGTAATCGGATTTAGCTAGATAATTGCTTAATTGTTGAAGAATAATCGATGTATTCTCGGCTATCTATTGTTGTCTCTATATCGTGCGCTCCACTAATACATGCTGTCTGTGTTTATTTAGACTTGGCAGGCTTATAACCCTTGGGAGGGTTCAAGCCATCGTCAACCTCAATAGTATCCTTGTAGTAACTGTCCGCCTTACATCCCTTCCACTCCTTCTTGATAGGCCCAAACACCTTGCGTCCCGAGAAAGTATGCTCCAAGTCCAAGTTTGGCGCAACATACTGCTTGTTTCCACCAGCAGTGTTGAAAGGCCCCGCGTAGGAAAGATTCCAGAAATACTTGTCCATCGTGTCTGACTTCCACTTCCTCAACTTATCGCCCGTCTTGCGCGCAACAAGGTCAAAGACATTGGCGCCCACATCCCACCGGCCGAGAGTGTCGAGATCCCAGTTGGCCTCAACAGTGGCAATCTCAGAATAGTGGTTGTAGAAGCTGTTGTCGGTTGTGCCAATAAGGTGTTTGGGGATCGCGTCGCCGAGAAGAATACCAAGGATGTGGTTCTGGCGCGCGTAGGATTCGTTTTCATCCCAAGTAATAAGAACAAGGGTGTTGTCCATGAAGTGCTTATCCTTGAGGAGTGGCTCAAGAAAGGTGCGCGCCCAGTTTCCAGCAACAGTAACAGAAGTATCGTGCCCATCGGATGTCATGTTGGGTGTGATGAACATCCACTGAGGCAACTTGTTCGACTTGAGATCCCGATGGAACATAGAGTGCTCAGTATCCACAAGAGAAAGATTCTTGATCTGTGAGAGTCGCTGTTCAGAAGTAGCTACGCTGTCGTGAAGAACAGCTGGGTTGTGCTTGCGAACGTAGTCATTCTTTCCATTTTGGTGGTTCACCCATGCGAAACCTTCAAAGCCTGTGTAGGGCATGTCTTCTTGGTAGAGACCCCAGGAGACACCTCGATGCTCAAGGAGGTCGATGATGGTGGAAACATTTTTGGGGTTGCGGTTAAAGTCGTCGTTTTGCATGCCAAAGTAGTCACCAGCAATGGAGGCCATGTAGTTTGGCTCTGATGGATGAGTGACGCCAAAGTAGTTGGACAAAGTGACGCCCTTGGACCTGAACCAAGAGAAGTTTGCTGTATTTATTAGCCAAGACATTATCAAAGGATGAACACTGGATACTTACGATCGCCAAAAGCCTTTTCGTAGTTCTCATTCTCAAAGTAAACAATGGCGATGCGATCAAACGCTTTGCCTTTTACTTTGGAGGTAGGACTGCTGGTTTTGGCTGTCGCAGCAGCCGCCGCAACATCAGCGGTACCTGTGGCTGTGTACTTTGTCTCCCATCCTGTCTTGCCCTCTTTGTGGCGAGGAGAGTGAGCTAGACCAAGACTCGCAAGAGTCAAGATGGCGGTGGTTTGAAACAACATGGCTGATAAAGAGATGCGCCCGAGTACAAAGTTACTTCAGTAAAGATTCACAAATTGTTGTGATATACCGAGTCTTATAAACTCTTGTGATATGATTGATGGACTCGTCTGGTCTGATACGGGGATTGGGACTCGGAAAGGGTGCCGAGAAGTGTTTTCGTCCCTCCACTTTCGGTCACCAGAATAGGATCTTTTGTAGACTTTCACTCGATTCCTCGGACCTATTGGCAGCTGCAAGTCAATTACACTTCCAATTGGAGGGTAAACCTACGCACGTGTGGTTGCTATCTGCGTTTATGCGCATGCTATTTTTGTGCCGACTCATCCGGGTCAAAGCTAGCAGTGACACGACCCCTGTAATTTCCACTGTAAGCTGCTAGAGGTGTCCAACACTAGCTGAGCACAGTGAGGATGTTGGGGTCGTTTCAATTGATCTGTTTTTGACTTTCTAGAGACATTACAATCTCGTTGCATTGATGAGTCTCTGACTGAAGATGGGAGAGACGACGTCCATATGGATCAAGAAAGATGACAATGAGTCTTCAGATTCATGGAGCGAGGAGGCTGAAATGTCAGACACCACCTCTACGAGGAACGAGACATTCGTGGGAAGGTGGATGAGACTTATCGTCGCTTTTCTAACTGTCCTCTCAATCTTCATGCTTACTGCATTCATTTTCTTCCAGCAATCATCATTTAAACACCACCGAGACTCTCATTCAGAACATGTTCAGTCAACAAAGCCCCAGGCGACGCAGGCATCAAGCAGCGTCGAATACAACGAGGGTATCCCGTCAATACCCCAACTTCGCGACACAAATGAGTACATCTTATCTCAAACATGGGACTTTAACGCATCTCCAACCACCAGAGAATATTCTTGGATAATAAATCAAGCAACACTGAATCCAGATGGCGTTTACAGACCCATGCTTCTCATCAACAACCAATTTCCAGGTCCATTAGTAGAATGCAATGAAGGAGATACTATCATTGTGCATATCAAGAACGATGCTCCCAATGCGACAGCGATTCATTTCCACGGCATGTTCCAGAACGGGACAAATGGTATGGATGGTACCGTTGGAGTCACGCAATGTCCAATTGCACCAAACTCGACATTTACTTACAAATTCGACGTGAGAGGGCAGCATGGGACATATTGGTATCATGCGCATCACAGCGCGCAAGCATCCGATGGTTTACTTGGGCCAATGGTTGTCCACTCGAAAAAGGAACACGACCTTCAGAAAATAGACTATGCGACGGATCGAGTTGTCATGCTGCAGGATCACTACCACAACTTGACTTCTGAGCTACTGATGGAGTACCTTGCTCCTGACCAAGAGAACAATGAACCTGTTCCGGACAACGGTCTTATCAACGGACGGGGTATTCGCGACTGTTCGGACTTTCAAGGCTGGGATTGCAACAGCACTGACCGAGAGATGCCGAACATTAATCTGGAGGCTGGTCAACGACACAGACTTCGCATCATAAACGTGGGCGCATTTGCCGAGTTTCAAGTACAATTCGACGAGCATCCATTCTACGTTACCGAAGTCGACGGCACGGATGTACATCCTGAATCGGTCCATCGACTCAACATTCTTCCTGCGCAACGGTATAGCGTCATCTTGGAAACGAATGTCACCACAGGGTCTGCCTTTTGGATGAGAGCGCGAATGGTGACGCACTGTTTCAAGAATGAGAACGAACGATTAGAGTCCGAAGCGAAAGCAATCATCCGATATGAAGGACATAACAAAACGTCTTCATATGAGAAGCCGACTAGCAAGGAATGGCCGGATGCCATCGAAGTTATCTGTCGCGACCTAAATACAAGTTCCCTCCGACCAGTCGAAGTTATCTCACCACCCCCAGCAGACAAAGTCATCATTTTGCGGGCAAACTTTGAGATTGGCGATTGGCGCTTGGCTAGAGGTTTCTTCAACGAGTCGACGTGGCATCCGAACATTACTAACCCATCGCTACATCGCTTCCTGGATCATGGTGTTCAAAGCACATCTAAAAAGACACCAATCGCAATCAACGAACACCTGTTTGATCGTAACAAGGAGCTTGTTCTGGAAACAACAGGCATTCAAACAATCGACATTTCTATCAACAACTTCGACGACGGTGCGCATCCCTTCCATCTCCACGGTCACAAATTCTTTGTTCTTTTGCAAGGGAGAGATGGCTACCCGCCCAGTCCTGCCGAACTTCCAGGGTACCTTGAAAAGCACAATCTTTTGGAGAACCCTCTGAGACGAGATGTAGTGACGGTAGAGGGATATGCTTGGGCTGTTATTCGGGTCGTGCTAGATAACCCTGGTCTTTGGGCTTTTCATTGTCATAATACATGGCATGCTGAGTCTGGAATGGTAATGCAGATGTTGGTGAGGCCGGAGGTTATGAAGGATTGGAAACTTGCTTCTCAAGAGAAGGATATGTGTTTGAGGGAAGGTGTCATGTCTGGGATGAGACCTGATGATAGTTTATGGTTTGGGCAGTTTAAGCAATAGTAGAGTATAACAATCCATTGCTGACACTGACTGTCACTCAAGTCCGAGGTGGTAGGTGACCATACTCTTTCAAAGCCAACAAACAACTCAGTAACAGTTTCCACCTATGTCGCATACCATGCTTCACTAGATTGAAAGTGGTATTCAAATCCATTATTCTAGAGGACAACACACCTCCATTGTTGATTACAATGCATTGTTTGATCATATGTTCAATATCCTTCATGTTCACCGTTCCTTTAAATACCCAGTTTCATACCACTCCAAATTTTCGATCTTTCTCCCACTACACATCTTCTGAACTCGTTATTTGTACTATTGCTAAGATTTTCGACATCTCACACTAAGTACATCAGAATCTTTTCACCATCACCTCTTACGTTTTCCCACCGCAACCCTCCTCCATCGTCGACATGCCGTCTCTTACCCAACTCCTGGCCTATGCCAATCAGGAGTTCACAGATGTCTACAACAAGGGACCGTACACATCGTACAAACAGATCGAATTCCTTTTGCTGATTTCCGGTAAGTCTGTCGATGATCTTATCGCAAATCCAAAGGGTGTATTCCGAGACCTAACCTATGACACCATTCTAGATGCATGCATCGGAGCTGGTTCCGTTGTCGAGGCTACATGGAAGGGTAAGGCTGGCCGTTGTACGGCTACGTCGCTCAAAGTCTCTGATCAATTGATGCGCAAGTATCCAGGTCAGTTCGAGTTTGAGTACTTCTCCGTACGTCGCGGTAAAGTTAGCCATCGCTTCTCACGATGTGCCATTACAGGCATCGTCATCGATGTGATTTGCAGCATGGGTGCTTTCATCCTACCAGACAACGAACTCCGGACCATCACCACAATGTACACGCTTTCCTGGGGCCATCAAGACGGCAATGTCTACATGATTGACGAAGACGGAATGGATCAGTTCTGCGAAAAGGTCTCGCACGTGCGAGCCCAGGCTCTTTGCCTCTATGAAGTCTCCCGCAGCGGCCAGCTCGTTGTACTTTTTCGAGAACTCAACCCACAGTTCTTGAACCAGAACATCTCTGGGTACGAGTACAAGACTGCCATGTTTGCCCACGGATGCATCAAGTTCAAGCTCAAGCCCGACACTGCCTCGGGTCCGGGCCTCAAACAGCTGCACCTCACGCCAAACCCGGATGAACCTGGAGACAAGACAATTATCGTGTGGAGCCAGGACCATACCGACCAGGACAGAAGCGAAGCTCAAGATGAAGTTCACTATTTCCTGGCAACATGGACCGGATGCCATGCGAACCAGCAGTGGCCAGCGGATGGGATCAATTGGTTCTACCGGGAGCTGTTCTGGCAGCTTTGTCTCGGGTATGGAAACCCCAAGATCTGGACTAAGGCTGAAGCTGATTAGTCATTGCCAGACGAGGGCGGCTACTGGGTAGCAGAAAAGTTGACCTCCTAAGTCTTAGGTTACAAAACTAAATAGCCTAAAGAGCATAGTCTAAGTAGCATAAGCTGATCTACTAATTTCGTCTTTTATGCTTCCGGCGGTCAATTTTTCTGATACCCTGAGGGGCGGTTTGGGTCTGTGTACTTGCTAGTCAGGTAGCAGATTATGGAAGTGGCTTCGACTTTTAATGTCGGGGTTCTAGAAAGGTAATTTCTTTTCTTTTTGGCGTTCGAGGCGTTGGGAAATGAAAGGTAAGTAAGTATACAGTAATATAATTTGATTGCCTAGACGATAATTTTTATAACATGTGCTAATTCTTAATTGTGATATGGTGATGTAAATGCGATATTATATCCCACACGATGTCCTATACAATCGGATATATAAGTAAGCGACAGGTGTTGATCGACAGTATTCCCACTCACTGCCTAAGTAAGCATGGATATCATGTACTTTACTCAAACTTCTCAACATCTCTCAGCTCCTCTCCATCTTCCCCTTCACCGTCCTCGAGTGCAGGTCTCTCAGTGACAGGAAACGTCGGCGTAGAGTTATACCAGATGAAAGCCCCCAGACCACCAATACACAGCACAACAAGAAACTTCAAGCACCAACTAACAATATTCCCGTACTCGATTAGCCAGCTCGCGATCCACTGCATGCATGGTGTAACAAGAGCTTGTCTTTCTGCTTCTAAATCTGGATTGACCGAGTATATCAAGGCGAGTATCGCCAACAAAGTCAAAGTCAGCACGATGGCGACTAAGATTTGGATGACGGCGAGAAGAATGGCGATGTTCTTTGTGGTTTTGAGGACTTCGAATCCTGCGGCGACAAGCGGGGTGACTTGATCGAATGCCGCGTTGACTTGTTTGGAGTAGGGCATGCCCATCTTGACGGTATTCGATGTTGTGGTTACAGAGATGGATTTTGACAATGAAAGTTATTGATCTCGGTTGTTTCATGTGGAAAGATAGATCTTGGTGATATCTGACGTCAGTATGAATGTGAATCAAGTTATCTTGACCTGCCTGATGGAGTTAGGTAGTGATTGGTTTCATGGAAGCATCAGCTTCTGTGCTGTGTTGGCGAATCAGCTAATGCATGGATGAAACCCCTTCCAGAATGACAAGAACGTCACGTGGTAAAGAGTTGAGTCAAATTTGTATTGTTCAGGTCACATCGGGATGATTAATGTAGGGTTAGGTATTGGTGTCAACTTGTTACTTTTTTACCTTTGTGTAATCTCTCTCGCGATCATGGCCTTGGCCTACAGTCCACCTCTTTGTCTAGCCGAGTGTAGTCCTTAGAACGTGGTGAACACTTGATCGTTCACATGTTGCCTTGTTGTTGTTATATTTGACACTGTTGATATTCTGAAAAGGTTAAAGGGCGTGTAGTTAGGTATTGAGTGGACTTTTCTGGAGCTTTGCTGTAGCAGATAAACACAGTTATTGTGTTGGCCACATCAATAAAGTCGAGTCGAGTAACACGAGGGGTGTCAGGATCGTACAGAGCTTGTAAGCATTTAATTCTTTTGGTCTATCAGCCAGAACTATGGCCTTCTTAATGTACTTAGAACTATCAACGAAAGATCTATCTGGATAAAAAACCCAATATGTCAAATCAAGGTTTTTTCAATGACTGACTTTCCCAATAAGAATACGTGTGTAGTAGAAGAAGCTTCCTCTGGGCTGCACGCACCGAGCTTGTGTGCATGGGAGCCATCCCACGTAAGTATCTAATGCCAGAGAAAGTTTAGATCACCTCCTGGGAGACATTTCCCCTTGAGTTTCTACTCATAAACTTTAGTTGTTATGGGTGATAGTAAAGCATGGTTTATAGTTTATTTTTGTATTTTCCCTAACTGTAAATAAAATCTTAGTCACACCAACATGTATAAAATAAACGTCCCGTGTGAGCATTGGAGTCATAATGCTCGAAAAAGTGAAATCGAAGATGGAAACCTTGTCTTCAGGTATAAAATAAACTGTTATGTTCCTGTCTATCCATCTCTTTTTAAATTTTCCACATCACAAAATCCTCATCATGTCAAACACAAATTCTTCTTCAGACCGCGCCCAGATTATGGACGACATGGCAGCAGCTAGTGAGGCACTGGCTAGTGAATTGAATGCCATGACACTGGAATCTCCAGAGAATGGAGAAGCACTGAATGCCATGTCACCGACTAGCACACCCCAATCTAGGGCTCAGCTCATCCTTGCGCTCGAGGCCTTGCTTCAGGCCATGAAGCAAATGGAGGCCCACCTCCAGCTCGAGCTCGAAGCCAACGCTCAAGGTCCAGCTTGAGATCCAACGCAAGATCCAGCGCCGTATCTAGCTCCAGCCAGTATGTCAAATATGGTGGAAATGCTTTATCGGGACAGGACCGAACTGACAATCAGTCTTTGGCGAGCCAGGTGGAAAAACTGTGCCTGTCCAGGGTTGCATCTCTGAACAAAGATAATATGCAAGATATTGTCTGAAGTCGCTTTCAGAGGAGCAGGAAAAACTAAATAACGTGTCACTAAACGATGCCGTCAATATTGTCGCTCTCTTTGGCAGAGTGAGACTCGTGGTGGCAGGTCAAAAAGGGCTCCTGGTTGTCCACTGTGGCGTAAAGTTACAAGGCGATTGTATGGTGTTGAATTGCTCTATATCTAAGATGACTCAGATACTAGTCTAAACAGATCAATTAAATCATTAATATATTTTCTAATAATTCCTGGCTCTAAACGTGATGTGATGTCTCAAATTCATGATGTGATAGATGATAAACCTGCGACAGCTACAGACAGGGTACAGGGTACGCGGGTAGCTACAGTTTAGGCACTTGGTAACTAAAATATTTTACCAGTCATCATTTAATTCCATCATGACTCTTACACCATCCAAGCTCAGCTCAGTTCTGCTCTACGCGTTTTATATCATCCACACATTTTTTCTCCAAGAAGCCACTTTGTTAACCGAGTAACACACGCCAAATTATCAAACGCGTTTTCAAGGTTGCTTCCCGCGGCTCCAACGCGTCAGACATATTCTCTCTTGAGCCGCCCCCTCATTTTTTTGCCACGTAACATGAGTTTTCATTACCAGCCTCACTTTTAGTAGAGAGACACAACACATCACACAACACGATATAGGCCCGTGGCCAGGACTATAGACATCCTCAGAAATGGTCAGCGCCATTCCTCGTCGCCATGATACTCGCACGCCCGAGAAGCCGCGCAAACTGTCGAATCCGCGACTCAAAGGAGACAAACTCATCGTCCGTCTAAAACTGCGCCCATCAATCCTCGCTCAATTCCCCACGAAACCAAAACCCTTAGAAAAAAAGCCCACGACAAAACCGCTCATCAAAGAGCACAACGCGCATCAGCTTCAATTTCTTGATCAGCTCATCAGCGAACAAAGTACAGAGCTGAACCGGTTAAATCAAGAGCGCTCTATCACGATGCAGAATATCGAAAACTATGAGCGTGTGTGCAGCATGCATCTCGACACGCTGCACCGGAGTCTGGCGGATGCGTGCGATCTAGGGATGACGAGCTGTGAATTAAAGGATGGCGATGGGGATTCGACGAGGCTATTGAAAGACGACATTCAGCAGATGAGGCAGGGCGTGCAGAACTGGAGCAGAATCTTGATGGAGGCCAAGCAGGACCTCGCGAGCAAGAAGCATCAGATAACCATGATAGCCACGAGTCTCAAGACTTTGGAGGAGGAGCGACAGCAGTTGAGTCAGTGGATGTGAGCATGGTTACACCTGATGAGGACTTGGTACATAATAGACTGTAGCATTCTACTGTGTTAGGAAGGGACACGCCATAATGATGATTCCACGGGCTTTCTCTTTATAAAAATAATTCCACTATCACAGAGACACAAAGCATATTTTTCTCGATTTATCATCAATCGTGCCGTGATCCTGTCCAATCTGCCTTTTGCCGAGTTGACATGTCCTTTTCCAAGACTTCGTTCCACTTGACATACCCGGTCGCATTCAAATGAACGTTATCCTCGCTCATTATGCCCTCCTGGTCATCTCCAAAAGGCAAGAAATCAGTACCATTCTGATCAGCAATGTCGCAAAGCATCTGATTTGCCTCGTCGATGATCTCATCCGCCAAACCACGCTGCTTGAACAACGCAGTGATGATAATCTTGACATCCGGAAGCACCTCTTGGATATTCTTGATCAAAGACGCGTAGGCATCCGCATCGTCCTTCCGAAGACCATTCTTCTTGAGATTGTTGCATCCCATGTGGATGTACATGAGTTTGAGATTGGGCTGGTTGTTCTTGAGCAAGCACAAAAGGCCTTGGTCGATCCGGTACTGCACGTTGAGAACCTTGTCGCCACCGACACCCAGGTTCAGGATCAATGGGTTGTGATTGATGGAGAGGTTGGACCCGGTGGTCTTGAAGCGCTCAAAGAGGCTGTCGCCGAGAAGAGCGATCTCATACTGGTTCGGGTTCGATGTGATCTGCGGGCGATGCGTGCCGTGGTGGGTATCGTGTGATCGTTGCTTGAACATTTTGACTGTGATGATGGGGTGTCGTGTGATGTGACTGTCGGTGTCTGTGGTCAGTAGTGATTTGAACAGATGCGTAGGGTGACTGACTCTTGACTGTTCTTGCGGCACGACTTGGTCTTTCTGCATAAACGACGGGTCGAGTGCGATAATGATTCGAGTAGGATGGAATGCGTAGCTTTTGAGATCGCGCGGCAGGATATAAATTATTTCGTTAGACAAGATGTGGTAAGGAAATCTATGAGTGAAAGAAACGTCGGGACAAGGCGCCTATGCATGACCCAGTGGGTAGCAGAAAAGTTGACCTCCCAAGTCTTAGGGCACAAAAATAAATAGCGTAAAGGCTATAGTTTTAGTAGCATAAGTTGACCTGCTGATTTCGTCTCTCATGTTCTCAGCGGCCAATTTTCCTGATCCCCTAAGGATGCCGTCTTTATATCAGTATACCACTGCGAAGTCATTCACCGAAAACTCCATAATTAAGCTTAATTATTTACTGGTTCTATTATGACGAAGCAAATATTATTCTTACCGGTGACTCATATACCGTCCTGATTGTAAAAGAGGCTGTGCAGCATAAGCTCTATTGTTGTTCACAGCCATTGTCCTTGAACAATAAAGCATGATGTCACCTTTTTGCAGTATCGTTTCTCATGCATCAGAATAAAAGAGTTTGAGAGAGAGGTAGTGTATTCATCCAACGTGGTATCATCATCATTAATCATCTACATAAAGTTCATTTCGCCCGATCTGCTGCACCCTTGAGAATCCGACCAAGAAGAATATGCGACGTCTTTGCGCCTTGTGATATCCTCCCAAGCTGCTGCAATGCCGTTGTCGCATTGTAAATGGCAGCCATAACTTCTCCCTTCTGTGAAACACTGTCCCTGGCCAACGTTGTGCTCAAAAATGCAGCTGTGTCAAAGAGACATAAAACAACAAGATGGAAGTGCACATCTCCGTCTAGCGCGTACGATGACCACTGTCCAGCTACATCCAATGCCTTTAAAGAATACTGTGTTGCTTCTTGTTGCATCTTCTGAACCTCTGGGAGCATTGGATCAATTGATGGATTTGACAGATATGTTTTGTATGGTTGGAGAATCATGAAGTACATCATGGCTTGGACGTAGTAGCGATGTGTTACGAGCCACGGCCATTTCTGATCGTTGGTTGTATCGGTGTTGTTTATTCTGTAGACGGGCGGTAGAGATTGCATGTATTTCTCAACCATCTGTCCATGCGCGCGAATTTCTGATGGCGAGTCGATACGATGAGGTGTGTGCCAGCGCTTGGAAAGAGAGCAAACAAGCTGGTATTGTAGCCTTGTAGAGAGTGTCGAGGATGGTGGCATGGTAGTCAGATCGACTTCCACATCAGGGTCCGAGTCGATGTCGTTCATTATCATCGGTCGGCCCAGAGTCAAGGATAATTGCCTAGGCGAGGTTAGTACAAGCACCCAGTAACAGCCTCAATTATTGCTTACCAATTCCAGCAATGCAATACCCGCCAGATCTGTCGTCCAATCTGTGCCTCTGTTCTCGACTCTGTTGTGCAAGACCGGGCTTCATGGTATCCTAGTAACAAGGGTTAATAATCACAGCCATGACGCACGGATGCAACCCTACCTAGCTCGTAGGCTTCTTGTATAGCCAGCCCGATGGTGTGCCATGCCTCAATAAACCTGCCTTCACCTTGGAACCAGCAGATTGAGAGGACCTTCCACTGAAGGTTTGTTGTGCTGTGCAACCCAGCGGATGTCGCCATGGCAAGCCTTTGACCAGCGCTGTGATAGTCGAGAGATGAGCTTTCAGATAGCTGTATTGCACCACCCTGCGGTAGTTGCTGTGTGACGCAGGCGCAGATCATCAAGATGAGCGCTGTCAGCTGTGCATCGTGGTACTGCTCTTGCTCCGTCTTTGTGGACCAGTCGACATATTGCTGTATGAAGAAGGATGGGTTTATTATGCTGTAGTGGTGATTGATATCACTAAAGAATGATTCTATAAGAGCGTCTAAATATGTCAGCTAAATGAGAACAATTAAATGATGACAAAATACATACCCAATATCGGCTTGGGAGGAAGAACGTCTAGTATATGTTGAGACTTGCAGTCATTCAGTGGAACATCGCTGGTTTTTTCCAGGTGGTGCTGTATAAGCGAGGTTAGTTACAATAACAAATAAAATAACACTTGCAATCAGGGCTTACCAGTGAATACGGGGAGGGGTAGGGTCCCCAGTTGAGATGCTGGTACATTTTGAGTTTCCCGGGCTGCAAATAGTTCACGGCCGCTAGCGGGAAGAACTGAAGGTTCAGAAGGGGATCTATCTAGTTAATATCAACAAGAAGAGAGAAAGAAGTATGGAGGGGGAGTTTAGGGCTGAGCAAGCCATCTTTATCAGATTCATCATTTTCTCGTTTGTCTTTTCGGATGCCCTTTTTCGAAAAGTCGGTGTTGGCCGAAATGCTTCGGGTCGAAATCCTCGCCGAAAGCTTTCGGGAATTCCACCCCCGATCGCAAAAACATTGCCTGCCCAGCCTGCATGAGTAAGTACCTGGGTAGGTAGTGAGTGAGATAAGGTAGTATCGCTCTTCCTTGGCCGTGCAACATTACTCCACCAGCCCCTTATACACTTGCAACCAAAAAGGGGAATGCGACAACGACAAAGCGCAGAGACATCAACGTAGACATTCACGGCATCATTCGTGAGTCTTCAATATTATTTATTTCGGCAGCAGCGAGAATCCGAATGTCTGGCAAAGCAAAAATGACTAAACACCTGCTGAAGGACGGCCTGGCGCAGGGATATCCTTGTCCGAGGCAGGGGTATGGGCGATCTTACTTGATAGCTCTAGTGCTTAGAGTGGGTTGACAGCAGCACGGAAACAAGCTAATGTCACTCAGCCTAGGGCTCGGTCTTTCAAAACAGTCACAGTCATTCGGTCGGGCAGTTGTCACTCATGTCAGAGGTTTTGTCAAAGAAATGGCTTGTCTTGTCTCACTATCTAATCGACAATCAGATCCAAGGTAGATCCCTGGGTTGATCGTCAACATCTACATACACTCATTGCCGACTAACTACGGCAAAGTGACAAATGATCACCAGACTCAGAACAAGCGACCAGGATACATTCTGAACCAACGACGACAGGCTCTTTGACCATTGACCTGAATGCATGTTGGCTGCACGGCGTTGCCGCTGCTGCTGCTTCTGCTGTTGCAGATACGGCGGGTCAACCATCACCTCAACCAACCGAGTTTGTCGGATTTCTTGGGCTTGTTTCCCAAAGTACCGCCCCGATTGAAAGCTATCACATGTTAGCACTTCAGTACTGAATATTGAACAGAAACAAGAGTCGGTACCTCCATGTGACATTGGCTTGGACCACGTTCTGGATGCCCTCGACATATCTTGCCACATTAGCATCAATTTCTGGCCCCCAGCTTGGCAATTCAGCTATGACCGTCTGCCATTCTTGATGTCGTTCTTCAAGAAGTGCGCCCACCGTGTCAAACGCTTCTTGGGGAGATTGCCCAGCAGCTCGACAAGAGGCAACCATGCTGAAAGGAGAATCGTCATTCTATACACTGTCAGACAAGAGTCCCATCACAACCATAATCATGTCTTACCTCTTCTTTTCTGTAGGATAAAATATCATTGGCACTGCAGAATCATGTCAGTCAACGATAATTATTAAAACAACTTTTTTGAACTTACAGTAAGACAAAGTCCACACCAAGACGTTCCAACGTTTGGATGACAGGGTTTTCAAACACCTCATCAGGTAGTCGGATATCATGAGCAAATTCCACGAGGTGATACAAAGGTGTAACACCAGACGATAATCTCCGAGTATGAAGCATTTCTTCGATACTTGGAATACTGTTGGATGAAAAATGCTTGACATGGTGGATCACGCCATCTGTGTAGTCTCTCATAGCGAGAGCGAATCTCGTCCGAGCGCCTGTATCATATTAGTTAATTCGCGGACGGGATTGACAGTATCCAAACATACCAGCTGTTGAGCCCTTTGACAGTGTAAGTTAGTGGCAGTTATATTCATGTTAAGGATTTGTGCTCACCTCGGATACTCTTCGAAAGATATCATCATGAGCTTGAACAACACGGATCTTCTTTTTGGTAAAAGTTTTGCCAAGCATATCTGCCATCAGACTATCAACGACATGCTGAGCCTGTCTTTGAGCACTTTTCAATGACCCTTCATCAAACACTATCGATTGTCAGTTGAATTCGCTACCGAGTAACGATGTCACCTACGATCATCAAAAGGAAAGACCTAAATAGTTTTAATTAGTTTTGTACGTGAGAATGATGAAGAGAGTGCTTACCCAGTTACCCCAGTCACACATAGTCTTGAGTTTGTCTTGAGGTGCATCAGGAGCCGTGATAGAGATGAACAGAGCAAAGTCACAGAACTCGACTCTTTTCTTCATCCGAGGAGAGAACTGGCATTTTCTGGTTTGTGTCAGTATAATTTCAACCCAAGGTGGTCTGTTGAGCTTACTCTGAGAGCCATTGTTCCGAGATTGGTTTGACTGCCTCATAGCCTTTGTTGACACGAGGAGTTTGAACAACGAAACCTTTGAAAAGGTCTGGTAGTATGACCGTAGTCTTGGTCTGTTTTGTTGCTGTCACGTGCATAGTTGCCAATGATGGAGAATTTGAGAGAGGATTTCAAAGATAAAATGTGTGAGTCAAGTGTTATGTAAGGGCTGTCTGTTGCTCTGCTGACAGTATGACACAATGTCTTGATATAAGATGGGAAAGACAAGAATGGCTTGTTTGATTTCAGGTTCATACTGCGTCATTATATGCAACCTCTTGCCTCAAGGAGCCCCGAGGGTGTGTATAAGCTGACCCAAGCTAGGGAGAAGTCATCCCGTCTGGTGATACATGACCAGGGCTCTTTGCAAGACTATTGGGAGAGATATCACAGACATCTTGGTAGTAGTTCGTGTTTAGTCTGTTTAGTTTGTGACAATCATCGGCCAAGAGACTAAGCCTCTTCATTCAGCTCCCTTTGGTCTGGTTGTGGGTTCCCAGTGGTGGCTAGCTGATCTTGGTTGCCCATGACCCCTGTAAGGAAAGGGAGAGGTGGGATACTTTGCTTGTACATCTTGTGATATTGGATTTTCGTTGGAGGCGTGCGAGGTAAGACGGAGGTTTAGCCTGAGTCTGTCTATGATGCTGTCGTGGTGATAAAAAGGCAGGTTGACGGCACAGCAAAGCAGTCAGACTACATCTATATCCCACTTCATTATCTTGCGCAAACACGCATACGACACTAGTTATACCAAATCCTTATTTGCTTTTTTCAACCTCTTATACCACAATGAATTACTTCAAAGAACCAGTCCAAGGAGACCAAGTTTGCACCATTGGAAACCACACATTCACATGGACAGACCTGCACATCCCCAAAACCCAAACTGATCCTCTACGCTTCGAGTGTGACGAACTTGGTGCCTCAGCTGTGAAGAAGATTCAAGAAATCCATGAACAGCTCAGACAACAAGGTCACCAAGTTAGCAGAGGAGACTTGTTCGAAACACTCAGTCAGTACCACAAACAAGACGCAGATCTGTCTCAGCTCTGGCAGGAAACACATCATGTTCCATCCTGGGTGGACTGGGAGCAGATCGCTCGAGGGCAACGTTTCTTCTACAGATATGCTCTTGCAAACCTGATTGGCTTCGCCTTTCAAGGCTTTGTAGGCGAGAACTCCGCTTCCACCAGTGTGGTAGAAGTACTCGCCCGGACAGGCGGATTCAGCACCCGTGTACTCAGGAGACGCCTCCTCGAGACCTTTCAGATGGTCCTTCAGGTCACACACTCCCTCGAGTACATCAAACCGGGGGGGTCGGGCCACAGCTCCATCATCAAAGTGCGTCTGATGCACTCCATGGTCAGACAGCAGATCCTCAAGGTTGCCGCATCCAAGTGCCGATTCTTTGACCAGGAATCCCACGGGATACCCATCAACACTCTGGATTCCATCCACGCCATAGCCACTTTCAGCTGCAACCACGCTTGGCTGCAGCTGCCACACATGGGCATCACGCCTGACCCGCAAGAAGTCGAGGATTACATCGCGCTCTGGCGATATGTAGCACATGTGATTGGCGCACCGCAAGAGTACTACACCTCGGCTAAGCAGGCTAAGGCGGTGATGGAGAGCTTAGCTTACAACGAGCTCTTCGTGACACCAACGTCTGTCGTCATTGGGCATAACTTTGTCGAGGCACTCAAGGACCTGCCCCCGATCAACATCTCGGATGGGTTCATCCAGGCTGCCAGCCGTGTGCTTAACGGCCACGAGATCTGCGATCAGCTCGGGATGGGGAGACCGGGATGGTACGCGTATGCGTGCTTCAAGGGCCACTGTTGGCTCGTCTGGGGCTTGGCTACGATGCAACGATGGGTACCGTCCTTTGACGACAAGATGGTTCAGCTGTGCAGGGAGGGATTGCATAATGCAATCATCCATAGCAGCCAGGGGCTTGGGGGTGGGTCCATTCTTGACTTCAAGTATGTTCCTGATGGGAAGATACAGGGCAAGGAGAAGAGTGGGCGAGCTGAGGGAAAACTGTGGTTCGTTGAACGCCCACTGGAGCTGATTTACTTTATTGTCTTTGCCATTGGTGGCCTCATTGTATTGGGAGGATCGTTGGGTATGATTCAGTTGGTGATTGGCATATCAGGGTCGCAAAGATTGTTTGTTTAGGCTCAACTAGGGCTTTAGTAATCCACTTAGAGTTTGTTAGATCCATGCAATCAGCAATAGCCTGCTCTATCGTCGTATCATGCACACGCGGAATTCCCCATTAATCCTGCTGTCAGCCTTGGATAGTCCTGTGCACGGACATCCAGACATGTGGACAATTAGTCCTGAGGGCAAACGCGCCATGAGAAGAATTCAAGGGATGCTCTGATCTGACATTGAGGTGACGATGACCTTTTTTCCATCCACTTGACCAACTGTCTCCATCACACAACTGAGACACCATGACTAGCAGGTCCCAAGATCTGACAGATCACCAATCTAGCAAGAAGTGAACGTGTCACGATCGATCCGGCATGAACGCTGTGTTTCTTTGTTTTGTACAATCAAGGGAGGCCTGTCTGTTGACGTGATGCTGGCCAAACAAGCTGGCGCCACTCGGCCTCCCGCTCATTCAGTATTGTCTCTGTGATAGTTGATTCGTTAGGGTGGGAGGTGACAGGTGGGTCGAAGTGCAGGATCTGCAATCACTTACAAGGGTGGTTTTCAAGCCATGATCAAAACCCCCTGTTCATCATTTGCGCTTCCGCCCACTCCACCGAGTTAGTGAGTGTCTCAGCCAACAAGATATCGTATCCCATCCCATAATCTGGGATTCCTGAGCTACAGACCTCCGATCTACTATGGCAACTCCTTTGGATTACGCCGAGCGATCCGCGTCCTTCCTCCCAGTGACTAAATCTCAGCTGGCATATCCCAAAACTGTCTCCGGCCTAGCAACAAACTTGACATGGGATTTGTAGATCCTGGACATGAGCGAATTTAGTCTTAGGGTACCATTGACTCGGTTCTAGCTATTACTCAGACACTAGATATGCAGGAATGGCATCCTGTCACTCTATGCACTAGCAAGGGCCGTGCCGTGAACTATTGCGGCCTATGGTCACTACTACTGCTGGTCATGCCGACGGCAACAAGACTGACATGTCGGACAAGGGCAAATGATTCATAATCATTACAATATGTGCATTGGTGGATCTTAGACATACATGATCGACAGTTCCGAAAGGCCGGGTGAACTGCATGTTGGGGGTAACCAGTTTTCCCTTGTTTTTTTGACATGTAACTAACTTCTATGCTAAATTTTGTGAGTGTTCCGGTAGTTCGGGTTGTTCGTATGCGCCATGGGTAGTACACGGCCAGCACATTGGTATCTTGCAGTCTTTATCAGCCGCACGTATAAGCCAAGTCAACTCTTCCCAAAGCGCTTAACACAGAACCTCAAGTAGCGATCTAGTGACGCAAGTGATTCACTTTGCAAAATTACAGCAAGTGACGTGTGAAATACCTGGCGACGACTTGAAATTATTCGGCTAATTAAACACGTCTCTCAGTCACAGCAGAGACACAGCATCGAGATGGTCACCTCTCGTAGTGACAGAAACCCTAATCCATCCCATAATCATAGAACAGCAACGTTACCGTGATGGCCCAGACACGATGATCGATTGACGAGTGTGTCTTGAGTTGCATTGAAGGAAGAAGGATTGGATGGTAGCTGCAGAGCAGCGCTTTTGCATGGACGAGAATAGGTGCATGAACTCTGTATAATTATAACTCTTGGCTACAGGGTGAGTGTCAAAGAGTATTAAGCTTGAGAGCCTCGTATAACCTAATCATGACTTGGGCCAGCTTGTAGGCCAATCAACCTATGCCCCATAGCCTTGGGTCTTGATTTTTCTGTCACCTTCTGTGGATTCTAGACTTGACTGGGATGAACGATAAGATAAGATAAAGTTAGAATTCTGTAGGTAGACAACAAGTATTGGGTTGAGGCTATGTTCGTGCGTCAGACGACAACCCTACCCGATACCACTGACACAATGTTAAATAAAGAAAATAGAAGGAATAGCATGTAGCTTACAATATCATCTTTGTTGAAAACTATTTAGTATCTCGGGATATTTGTCAACATATCCTGTGCATTTGTCGTTCTTTCAAGTCAAGCACTGAAATACATCTGTATTATACACCATTACCTTATTCGTCGGTTTCACTCAACATCACTCTCAACGTTTTACCAAATGTTCACTTAGTGTATGATTGACCGGTACTAAATCCCTTTGTGACTTTTGATTCAGTACTCTACATAGTAAACCATGGAGTCTTATTTATGTATTTTATAGAAACAAGTCGCAACGCAGAGCGAGTTCAATACTAGCAAATGATTCACAGAGAGAGAAAATAGAAATTTTGTGTATTTTATATTTATGGTTCCTCAGCTGAAGCCTGAACCTTCTCAACACACTCATGTTTCCAGAGTCTATTGCACACAACGACAGCTGACATACTCTCGACGAAGTCAGTATCTCGTCTCCCAGACTGGAGAGTGACATCTGTTCTTGGTACAATCCATCAACACTTAGTCCTAGTAGTCCCTTACTCTGGCTCTTGGTGAAGGACGCATATACCTTGACTACTAGTTTCGTGTTTGTCTTTGTAATAATTACAAGAGCCAAATAATTACAAGAGCCACCGATCACGGCATTCGCTATCTCGTACCGGCGGTCAGATTGTATGTGAAAATAGTCACGTAAGCCTTAGTCAGTTATGCAATACGGGCTAGTAACTCAACATACAGTCCAGGATCTTGAGGCCTCTCATTTGCTACCACTGTACCGGCACCCATCTGCCTTGTGCTTGGAGACGTGACACGTCAGCCAAGGGCCTCTCCACTGAATCTTGTACCTATCATACTTCATCGATCTCAACTTGGCAATTATATGCCGGTGGTTTCTCAAAGTGCCGATTTCATCAGGCATAAAAAATGGGCCCGATGTGAGATAATTTGGAGTTGTCTTGACATGGGCTCGTCGAATTAGGTTTGCAATGCCATGAACAACATGAAAAATATTCCTTCGTCCATCTATCTTCAATAGTAGATGCTCGCCCGTTGAGCCCATTTGAGAATTTGGCATTATGTCTACGATGGTGATCATTTTCCCCTCTGTTCCATATTGCCTTGTTGTTACGACTAGCAACCATCGTCCGATGTAGAAGACCATCTGTCTGAATTCAAATGTGATAAAATAAAGTTAGCCAGGGCCATTCGGCGTCCTTTTTCGGAAGGTCATCCCTAAATTACGTACGCGAATGGCGTGCATGAATTCAAAGGGGCTTCTAGAATTGCATAGCCTCTGGACTATAACCGAAACACTATCTCCCACCTATCCCGTTTTTATAGATCTATGAATGCTTCTGTTAGTCTCTCTTGCAATTTGATTTCTTGGTGATGGTTTGAGAATGTCATAACATTAGTTGCTCTCATATGTTGTGATGGAACGAGTGTACGTAAGTGTAATTCTCTTGCAATCTCTCATCATGGTAAAGTCAGCAACATATGTGAGAACCTGCATTAATATCAATAATAAACAAACTTGTTTTGGTGGTCCTTAATCAGCTATGTATAAGGCCTCTCGGTTTATTAACCCATCCGAAAGTTTAATCATCCGTTGTTAATCGTCATTAGGGTTACATCCCCTTTGAATAGAGTTAGCGAGAACGTCCCCCAGCACTCGATATTACTCAAATAGGACAATGTTTCCACGCGCTAAACCACATATGGATTCACACCTGGTTTATACTCGATCCACGATCCGTGCCCGTGGCGATGAATGCAATGAGGCTGGTGCTTGTGGGACTCTATGCTACGGTCTGGTCAATCGTTGCATTGGAAATGCGCCTGGAGCAGATCACCTGCCCTATGGGGGAGCTGTTAGGTAAGTAAACGGTTGATGTTGACTCCATCAACTGATCCATCCGTGATCCGTGGTTGCGTTCGGGAAGGGAAAGGGGAATTGCACGCGGCAGTTCATTCAAGCGGGGGCGCCGTTGCATCAATTGAACGATCCAAGCGTCTTGGCTTTGGAGTTGTGAGTTATTATATATAGCCTCAAGTCTTCTCGTTGTTGGACGACTTTCTCACTCTACACCATCAACACACTTTCGCTCATCTCTGACACTCTTTACCATGTTGTCCAAGATTCTCATCAGTGCCCTCGCCTCGGGTGCTCTCGCAGCCACCCAAGATTCTCTTCCCTACGCCAATGACCCCAATCGATGCGACACAACCTGTCAACTCGGATATCGCCAGGCTCTGACTGGTGAGAGCAATCTTTGGGTCAACCAGAATGTCTCAACCGACCCTTTCTACTCCAACCCCGCCAACATGTCGGACTATGCCGCCGGTGATCTCGTCAAGTGGGAGGAAATCCCATCTATCGAGACTACCAGGCGATGGACTATCCCTGGAAGTGTCACCTTGAACCGATACTTCTACATGACAGAGGACATCAACGGAAAGCCTATCCCAGCCACTGGATTCGTCATGATTCCTTACTCCAACCCTCTTGGAAACGACAAGCCTTTCCGCACTCTCGTCTGGACCCACGGAACAGCAGGCGGAACCCGACAGTGCGCCCCTACCAACCACCGCGGTCTGTACTACGAGTGGCAGGCCCCCTTTGAGCTTGTTCTCCAAGGATACGTCGTCATTGCTCCTGATTACGCTGGTCAAGGCAGTGATATTCCTGAGGGCTTCATGTACGAGTCCGGTGCTCTCCACGCCGGAGATGTCAGTTTCGGTCTTCAAGCCGCTCGCAAGGCTCTCGGTAACAAGATCACCAAGGAATGGGTTGTCATTGGTCACAGCGAGGGTGGCATGACTGCATGGCGCACTGACGAGCGAGAGGCCATGGAAGGCAAGGCTACCGGTGGATTCCTCGGTGCTGTCGCCATGGCCCCCGCGCTCCAGCCCATCAAGCTTATTCCCGAGTCTTTCCGCCGTGCCGGTGACGGTCCCGCCGGAGATGTTGTATCCATCTTCCTCCTTCAGTCTCTCTCTCGCCTGTATCCTGAAATCAAGGTTGAGGATTACGCCACCGACATTCTCATGAGCCGTATTCCTCTCGCCGACCAAGGCTGCCTCGCCACCGGAGGTTCTCTTTACGGAAACCTGACTGTCAAGGAACTCTACAAGAACACCAGCTGGGTCGAGCACCCCGCCATGGTTGACTGGCAGAAGCGCTTCAACGGTGCTGGTTCTCACAAGCTCGCTGCTCCCATGCTCGTCGTGCAGGGCGAGGCCGACATTCTTACCTACGCCAAGTACGCCGTGGAGGATTTCGACGCCAAGTGCAAGGAGTTCCCCGAGTCCACTGCCGAGTACCGATCTTACCCTGGTCTTGACCACGGTGCTGTGCTCCATGCTGCCAAGGTCGACTACCTTCCCTGGATTGCGGATCGCTTCAACGGTGTCAAGATTGCCAAGGGATGCAAGAAGGTCGAGGTCAAGCCTGCTACCGACAGATTTTCCCTTGTTACCCAGGACTGGATGGCGCTTATCCGATAAGCTACTAATTGATTGAGCTTTGAGGGGGTGAGGACGTGAGAGCGTGTTGGCTCTGTTGTTACTTTGCTTTACTTCTTGTACAAATTATTTATTCTTGTTGATTTATTCTGAAGCATATAGACATTGGAGAGATACTAATTGACATCTTTCTCCGAAACTGCCTGCTTCCATGATTCCCATTGCTTCTTTGTGCCTTCACTCAGCTATTGTATCGTAGGCGTAGATATGAGGTGTGGCTTATTATTACGGATGTTTCGGATGTGCTATTCTTTGATTCTCAACTACAAAGGCCACTGAGTTACCGTCATAGCGCATTTATAGCTGTTCGCTAGACCCTGAAAGAGTCCCAAATTAGAGTCCATGTCCGTTCGCAAATTCAGGCAATTAGCGCTGTGCCTCTCCAGCTGACCTTTATTTTGTTGCATTTAAATTACCTCTGCCCCTTTGACTCCTTGTTTCATATTGAGAACCTGGTCATAAATAAGTGGCTCGTCCCAAGATTCCGTTTCGTTTCCAATGTTTCTTCATTCTGAGCAATAGCAAAATGGGAATCTGTAACTTTTTAACTGTAGCCCTTGCCTTTGGCATTGCTGCAGTTCATGCTGGCCCGTGCAAGTCGGCGACACTGAGCGATGCTATGCTTTCAACGATTGACGCGTCCAACGTCCCTTCATCGTCAATCATTTCAGCTGCGACACGAACGACATCATTGCCGAAAAGGTCAATCACGACGACAACCAAGACTTTGAGTGCCACAACTACGCACACGAGGAAGACAAAAGCTGCGCCTGCCAGCAAATATACCGCGACATCCACACGTACATCAAGCCCCAAATCGACAGCGATAAACCTGCTTAGCAACCCAGGCTTCGATGATCCTGTTAATATCTTCTTTTCTCAGCCATGGGTCTTGAGGTCTGTCAAAGGAAAGTCCATCGCTGAACTCAAAGACAGCCACCACGTCAAGTCAAAACCAACAGCATTGTAAGTGTTCCCTACTGTCAATATTACATAAGTCTAACAATCGCAGATATATGTCAATCACGGAAGGCGGCGCGCCATCAATGGAACAATGGGCGGCAGGACTGGAGAAATCCAAGAAATACACATTGTCAACCTGGGTTGCCTATGAGTCAGGAAGTGGAGGATGCCATATCGATTTAAAGCTGGGCAAGACTCTTGTCAAAAGGCACGTCATTTCGAAGACACCGCCTGGTCGATACAAAAAGGTTGAGGGCGTGGTTTCGTCTAAATTCCAGATGGATCTAGTCAGCATGTGGTTGTACTGCCCTTCTGAGGCAACTGTGGCTATTCTAGTCGACAATTTCAGTCTTAAAGAGTTAATGCAATGATGCATTTTGCGAAGGATGCGGGTGTTTATTGGAAATATATTCTTAACATTACATACTGCCAAGTCACAGGTTGATGGCACTACATAGTACTACAATTCAGCAATATAGACATTAATTCGTCCCTTGATGTATCAGAGATCTCTGCTGTGGAGACGACTAAAATAGTCGGTGAGTTTACGCTCTCCAATACTGAGTCCTTCACTGGCTATTTATTTTCACCACCGTCTCAGCCCAGTGGAACAGAACCACAGAAGGATTTGGTCCCTCACGCATTAATGCCATGTATCACCGAGTCCACTCTTCCCATGGATCCAGACCCTCCGGGGCCCGGTAGAATAGAGTCTCCGTCGACTAATCTGCGGCTGCAGCCGAACTAGCGACACAAACGGTCCTCAAGCCCGTCGCGGAGGATTTATCCCAGGGCCGAGGAGGACTTTATCAAGCCTATGGTAGACAAGAAGCCAAGGTTTCACGTATTTTAGCTTGTGTGAGTGTTTAATTATGGGCGGGGCTCGGTTTAGATCGCCGCCACCGTTGGATAAGTTAAAACCACTTCCCTTGAACTTTCTTTTGTCTTATTTCCAATTGACTTTTCGCCTGCTGTTATTTGTTCAGACGAGGCGCTAAAATGACGGACTCTTCGTCGAAATCTTCAACGGATCCATCCAACGCCGTTGACGCGCACACCAGCTCGAAACAAGCGAACAACGCCCTTCTTCCTACTCAGAGCAGCGACAACGAGCACGATGGCTTCCACAATGATCAACAAGACCACCTGGACATGCAGCGTCTTGGAAAAAAGCAACAATTCAAACGCACTTTCTCGCTTTGGTCTTCAATTGGCTTTGTAGCCATTTACATGGCCACATGGGAATTCGTCCTGATTTCGCTGGCTCCTGGCTTTACGAATGGAGGATACGCGGGCGTGTTTTGGTGCTTTGTTACAACTACCACAGCTTATTCTGCTGTTGTCGCGAGTTTGGCCGAGATGGCTTCTATGGCGCCTACTTCCGGTGGTCAATATCGTAAGTCTCTCTCTGTCACTTCTCTCAGGTTCTTCAGCTGATAGATAAAAGACTGGGTCAGTGAATTCTCACCTCCAAAGTATCAAAAGGTCCTCTCGTATGCGTCCGGCTGGATGACAACTCTTGGCTGGCTCGCCAGTTTCGCGAGCAGTTGCTACACAATCGCCTTCCAAGTCCAAGCCTGCATCAACGTGACAAACCCCGACTTTGCATTCACACCGTGGCAAATCGCGCTCATCATGTGGGCTGTCATTCTCATCACCATCGCCTTCAACACCTGGGGCACAGCGTTCTTCCCACAGCTCGAAACAGCCAGTCTGATCGGTCATGTCCTCGGATTCTTCGCCGTCATGATTCCTCTCTGGGTTCTCTGCGATAAGAATTCCGCAAATGACATCTTTCTCCAGTTCACTGATCAGAGTGGGTGGGATAACATGGGTTTCGCATACATTTCTTCTCAGATTTATGTTTTGTGGTGTTGTTTTGGGTCAGACAGTATCGTGCATTTGTCTGAAGAAGTCAAAAACGCATCGATCATCGTGCCTAGGGCTATTTGGTGGTCCTATATCGGTAATGTCTTTTTCGGCTTTATCATGCTCATCACCATGCTTTTCTGCATTGGACCTTTGGATCCGGTGATCGCGTCGGATTGGCCTTTCATCACCCTCTTTGACCGAACGGGTTCGCAGAGCTTGAATCTGTTCTTTAACGTTATCCTGTGGCTGTTGGTGTATCTGGGCAACATCACGACGCTTGCGACTTGTGCGCGTGAGACTTGGGCTTTTGCTCGAGATCAGGGACTTCCTGGTTCAAAGTGGATTGGCCACATGTAAGTATCCTTCCATCAGTTTTATACTCTAAATGCTAACGAGTTTCTAGGGACAAGAAGTGGCACATGCCTTTCAATGCAGTCTATCTCATGTCCATCGGCGCTGCCCTCCTCAGTCTAATCCAGATCGGCTCTGACGTCGCCTTCACCGTCCTCGTATCTCTCTCGACCCTTGGTATCATGACCACGTATCTCCTCAGCATCGGCTGCGTTCTTCTCAAGCGCATTAGAGGCGAGACTCTCCCCTACGCGCGATGGAGTCTGGGGCGGTTTGGACTGGCTATCAATGCTTTCTCAGTACTGTACAGTTTGTTCATTGTTATTCTCTGCTGTTTCCCTCTTACTTTGCCTGTTGATACAGCATCGGCGAATTGGGCACCTTTAATCTGGTTTGGTGTCATTATTATTGCTGCTATCGCCTATATGGCACATGGTAGGAAGGCCTATACTCCGCCTGTCAACTTTGTTGAGGGAGTCAAGATGCAGGGAGTTGGACTACAGGAGTCTACATAGAGATATTAGTCTCTTTCAAAAGTTGTTGCATGTCACAGTTGTGTGCATTGTTGTTGATACTATAATCGGCATCCTTAATTATTGAATAAGCAATAAAAACTATATACGTTGAAAGTCGTCGCCTCATCGCTCTCATCATATCCATCTCAGATCATCTTTCTCATGCAGAAATACGATAAACCTGGTACTCATCGCCCGTGCTAACAGGGAAGACGTTGAAAGTAGCAAAGCCATCAGGGTTTTCAGGCTCGAGACGGACAAAAGCCTGGGCAGCGTATTGTTGTCTAGTGCTAACGTAGTAGGCACCAGCAGGGAACTTCATCTTCTTCTTGAACAGCTCGGTCTTGACTGTGGTGAGAATAGTACCCTCGTACTTTTGGGTTGCTAGTGTTGCCTCGGTGATGTTGTACGCCTCAACTTCACCTTCAAAGTCCACTGCCAGTTCGTTGACGGTCAGACCGACGGCACGAAGCTTAGTAGCGGCGCCTGCCCACGCACGGCTGAAGATGTAGGCTTCAGGCCTGGAACGAGTAAGGTTGCTAGCAGGGGGAGTGTTGTTGCCAAACAAAACAGGCACTTCGGTAAGTTCGCCAGATTCGGTATCAATGTAAGTCCATGTGGAATTTTCCCAGCGAGGCTGATCGCGAACGATGATCTCTTGGTCGTTGGTGATAAAGTCAGCGCGGGCTGCCTCAACAGTGTCATAGATCAGCTCTGCGTTGTCGGCGGTTGTTTGCACAAGGGTAAGAGCCGCAGTCAAACCAGCCGCTGTTCGGCGCTTAAAGTATTGATCTCCGATACCAATGCCTCGTGTCTCGGACAGGAACGCGAGACCTTGACCCATGAAAACAGTGACTTCACCACGCGTGTCAGTGACAAAGTCCTGAAGGCGAATGCCCTCACCCTCCTCTTGGAACGCAACAACGTAGCCGTTGGTAGTAAAGTTCTTCTCCTTGAGCGCAGAGTGAACCTTGGGAACAACGAGAGACTCAGCCAGAGCACGGATATCCTTGTGGACGTTGGGGTTCTTGAAAGCTGAGAACTGGTCATCATGCGAGGGAATGTAAGTCTTGTTGTCGTGGGTTAAGAGGCGAACAGCGTTGGTCTCGTGGCAGTCGAGATGAACGTGGGCATTGAACTTGAGGTTTAAAGCCTTAACATCGATGGTTTGCTGAGAGGCCATCTTTGTGTGGTCGCGGTTGGGGTCGAAGCCTGTCGCCATGGTGCGTTGGAAATAGGCTGATCCGTCAGGGCTGTAGCGTGGCAGAACAATGATATCCAACTTTTCAAGGATAGAGGCCGTCCATTTAGGTTCAGCATCCATCTTTCCAAGCAATGCGAGAAGAGCTTCTTCTCCCGCTGGCTCGTTTCCGTGAACTCCACCTAGACACAGTTTGTTAGATATTTTTGCAAGTTAAACGGGCAATCTGGTACTAACCTTGAAGCCACACACGGACTTTGTTCGTGCCATTGCTGCTGGCAATTGGTTCAAGCAGCGACTTGGATGCCGACAGGTAAACATAAGGAATAGACCGGCCCTCCTCTGATTTGATGGAAGGGTTGTGGTACGTCATCCAGTCATTCCTTGAAGCAAGTGTCCAAAGGAACTGCTCTAGATACCCCTGCGGGTTTGGCGCAGCTGTTCCGTTGGCGAAGCCCTGAGGGATGTGATCAGGGTCCAGGAACGCAGGCGAGTACAATTTGTCGTCGACATCAGGAAAGTTTGCAGCGACTTGCTTCGACTCCTTGACAAACTTGACTTGGTTACCGGCGTACTTGAGCTGGGCAGCCGCACCCCCAACAAGGGTAGCAACGGTGAGAAAATGCATGATGACTGGACTGAAGAAGTAATACAAACGAAAGACGACGATATCGGTTGGGTTTATATAGACAAGATGATCGAGTCAAGTACCCAGACAACAAGCATCATGATCCGAGTCAATCACCGACAATCAGGTTCGCCTATCAATTTTGCCTGCTGAGCTTCCTGTCTAGTCGCTAGTTTGGGCCGTTTGTTATCATTAAGCTTAACTAAAGACTTATTACGATTCTCCGCGAAATATGGGGAAGAGTTGGGGAATTGACGAATCGTGGATCGTGTTTTGGAGTCCAACCCCGCGAATTTATCTTGTGCCAAGAGTGACGATGGACGCGCAAGGATATATAGCATGGTACGCTTGTTCAACTAGGGACTTGGCACTCCGATCACGGATGGAACGAGAGACAGAGAGAGATCCGAAGGTCCGAAGTTCCGAGGTTCCGTAGGATAACGAGTGATAAACTATCATAAGTAGTGTTAAATAGGGGCATGAGGAATGTGTTGTTACCTATCCAAGCATCATTGTAGATTTCCAGCACCCTGATCGTGGGTAAGGTAAGGTAACTAAACGTTTCAGCCAATGAGTGACGACATCTAAATGATTAGTAATGGTTATGATCCGAAGGTAGGCGAGATAAGCATGAGATCTTTTCCACTAGACCTAGCAGTTAGTCCATCGTTGCCCTGAATCAAGGCTGGAAAACTACAGCACAGTCCGATAAATGTAATTTCCGTTATTGGACATATGCATTGTTCCTGCAGCAGGTTTAAGATATGGTAATAGCAGCTCTCATATAGGTGGAAATGGCATCGAAGCTATACCCATTGAGGTCAGAGAATATCGGCCACCTATCAACAAACTCCAAACAACAGTTGAGATCCATGTTGGAGAAAGTGTTGCATCTTCACTAACCTATGCAGGGGTGCGACAAGATAGTTCGAGCATAGATAGAAAGAAGATAAAGAGTTACGGATAGTCCATAGTTTGTAGACACATTGTTCGATTATTCCCCGTTGGAGATGGGACTTGGTAAACAGTTTCTGTGTGTAGGGTAGCCTTACAGAGCAGATGACGTAGATCCAGAGAACCGGCAAAGGATTAGTCCGAGGCAACAAAGAAACAACGTTGACAAAGAGAGAAGTTGACGTTGGTATCTCAAAGTCAACATTCAAGACATATAACTGCATACTCTAACACACACTCCAATTACTCGTTTCATTCCGATTGCTGTTCAAGAACGATGCAATAGCATCAATGACCTTGAACATCACGTGGTGATAAGATCAGAGACATCTAGACCGCTAGTCCATTAACAGTAACCCGTCCAAGATCCTTCTACGCGTCTTCCCCTCACCCTTGATCGCGTCGTCTTAGTCAAGACGCGTCCAGTCCAGTCCAGCCCATCATGACAACATCCGTAACCCCTCCTATGCGCGTCCACGGATGGAATGTCCATCTTGTCGCAGGCGACGATGACTTTCACTTTGCAGGTCTATACCAAGTTCCCGGGAGTAACTTGATAACATTTCGCGATGTTATTGACGAGATGCGTCTTTGTTTTGACATTCCCGGCGAGGAAGACCCCTGGGAGACTATGGCTTTCATGTTGGTGGATTCACCAGATGATATGAAGAGAAAACTTCCTTCTTTAGTTGCAGATGAGGATCTTGCTCTTCCTGTTCCTGGGCTTGAGGGTTCTTCGCCTAAAGTTCAGCGTGTAGTGACATACCATGTGATCCTGCATAAGCCCTGTGAGATTTCCTACGATAAACCGTTACAAGATCACATCAAAGGTTTGTCCAGTCATTTGAGAACTTAATCAGTCTTCTTTGGTCGCTGACAAAGAATGCCAGATAAATGTGCTCAGCACATTACCCGACCAACGCGTCGAACGGATAATCGCTATATACCTCTTGATAAACCATCACTGGACCCTCGCTATGCCAAAATGCCATTTCGACGTACAACAACCACTCGCAGAGCTTCTCAGTCTCCAAAACGGCGCAGATCCGACTCGTTTTCATCAACGACAGATGGCGAGCAGGAAGACATCAAGAATTTACATGTTCCACTAAACATGGACCTATCACCAGAAGAAGCGAGACAAACGACAGAGACATTCCGACATGACTGTCTTATCCATGCCGATCGTTGTGCTATATCTGGAAAAGGCCAGTCATGGTGCATTATTCCGTCGATTGGACCAGGTCTTCTTGCTTGTCATATTGTACCTCAACACCATTTTTACCACTACCCCCGCCATGACCAGAGCAACGCGACTGAGGCTGAACCTGAGATCGACGATGAGAGACTCACTCAAGCATGGAAAGATACATGGTCTGGCAAAAACGGCATGCTCCTCATGAACGACATACGGCAACTCTTCGAAGCCCGTCTCGTCTCAATCCATCCCGACACTTATAAAATTCGAGCTTTTGTGCCATACGATGTTATTACCGACTTTCACGGCAAAAAGGCCAATGTTGCGCGAAAAGTGGATAAACTAGCGTTAAGACACCACTACGAGATGTCGTGCATTGAGAACATGGCTGCGCAGATGCCAGCGGTATCACATGACTCTGCTAGCCAGAGTACAGTGAGGTTTTTGGAAATTAGATCGCCGCTTGGAAGGACGATTAGTTTACCGATAAATACGAATATGGGTAGGCAGGGTGGTGATCCGGCGAAGAGGGTCAAGTTGGAGGAGACGGTAGAGACGAGTTCGCAGGAGGAAGAGATCCAGAGGGCTTTGTCTGTGGAGTACGAATTGACAGAAGTTTCGGATTGAGTGTTGGAATGATGAATGATTAAAGATTTACATATTCTTGTACGAATTCCAGTATGTTTCTATTCTATCGACGGTGCCGTGTTGGAGTCTGTCTTGAGCAACTCCCCATTTCCAAATTTACGCGTCTCATGCTGAGCAGCAACTGCAGGGCCAAGTCTTGGTACATAGAAGGAATCTTTATAAAGCCAAAGACACTCTACTAGAACCTACTGAGACTACGCGACAAATGTCTGGCATGCTCAAATCTGGCTTTGCTTTAAGTCTCATAGAGGCATGTGATCATTTTTAGCAACGCCCCCATAGCGTTGTATCCGGAATGAATGGACTGCATTCCCGAGCTGCTCATGGCGTGAACGGGTCAAATTGATCGACAAGTGGCAGTTGACGAACGAGTGGCATGCATCATCCACGTGGGCCACTTGAGCTCTTGAAGTTGAGTTATCTGAAGCCTAGCACGCAATCACTCGTTCCAATCCAATGACTGACTCTTTCCTCAATTGTCGGAACGACAGGAACCTGAGCCACTCGGGGATATTTTCTACAGCATGCAGGAGAATAAACCGAGAAACCTCCATTTTCTTCACTTGTATATCGTTTACATCAGAACTCACCGACATAAGATGGGTACTTTTAACGGGAAGTGGACTGTCGACGGCAAGCCAAGCCCGTCCAACTGTAGCCACAACCGTGAAAAACCTGTTATCTTGTCGCCTCTTGGAGATACGATATAAAGTCGGTTGGGAGAATATAATGCAATATTGGTGGAGAATAACAAAGGTTTCGCCGAGACGTTGCGTGGGAGGGTAGTCGCTTAGTTTTGTATTCGAACCGGGCCGAGATAGGGGAGTTGCCGGTCTGTCGTAGGGGTCCCTGATGGATTTGGCAGGAGAAGACGGGAGTTGTCAGATATCACATTAGCTGAGATAGCAGAGCCTCAACCGAATGGCACGTTGAAAGACATGACAGCCCATCTGTCAAAAAGAAGACTGAAATTTGCGGAAAACGCCCTCAACTCCGGTCGTGACTAACGCGGTTATTAATAATAACAAAATCCGTCCTCGTCGTATATCCCAGTGGATGCAAAATCCTCATCATTTCGAAGATCCGGATCCCATAACCGGGTTCAAAGACATGAAAACCGGAGTAGCTGGAAATTTGGGGTAACGTTGTCCGCTCCCGTTCTCCAAAAATGAAAAAGATTCCCGTGTCCGAGACTCCGAATGAGGGAATTCTTGCAGGTTATGCTTGTCCGCGGGATGAATATTCGTCAGTATCCGTAATCAGGTGCTGCTTGTTGTGTGATTGTGTATCCGCGGGAACTATATGCGTCGTGTGTCTTCCCGTCAGAAAAAAAAAAGATCAGGCCAGTTCTGGGTCTGGGTCATGTCAGCAGTGCACGGCGAGGCGAGTGTGAACTGAACAAGCAAAGAAACTGACGGGGGAGGGGAGGGAAGAGGGTTCTTATGTGCCGTTTGTGCCGAGAAAAACGGGTCGACATGATGATCTAGCACCCGTCTTGGCGAAGCGCCTTTTCTGCATGCCCAGACTTGGCCAAGACTGGCCAAGACAGATGAGAACAAGTGGAGAGAAGTCTGGGGTTAAGAGATTCAGCGAGAAGTTTATTAGAGATTGGGTTATGCGTGCTACAGCGACAACAGTACGGGCCATGTCCCAAAACCTGGGGGAAACATTGAGGCTCTCGTTCTCTGACAGGACACGGGAGAGATGCTTGATTGATGAGTTCTAGATTTGTCGTCACTACTGCCCTGTCCCGTGGACTTGGTACCCTTTGCCTCTTTGAGCCACCGGACTAATATGGAAGTCTCTCGGGGACACAACGTCTAGACCAAACCGCCACTCAATAAAGAAACGGGGAACAAATGTACCACGGACCCATCACTTTGTCTCCCGCGGGAACATCAAACACCCCGGGAAGACCGTACCCATTGTTTCTTTTTTTGCTGGTCACCATTGCATGCATCTCACCAACAACTCCAACTCTACCACGATAGTCATTATGCTTTTTGTAATTGCATCACAAACCGTTTACCATTATTCCTTGACCTCGTTACTCCATGGGGTAGACTAGTCAACTTTTACCCCATATTCCTTGGGGTAAGAACTAAAACCTTCGCTTCCCCCCCTCCGCACGGTGATGGTTGTTGTCCTTTCTCTATAAGATACCCTGACCCCGAACTTCCCCAGACAGAAGAAGGAAGATCCAGGCTCAGATTCAGATTCAGATCCAATACCTACTTCAAGAAGGAATCCTTCCAGACTCTTTCTCTTTCAAGGTTCTTTGTATCTCATCTCTTCTCTTCAACTCTTCAACCTTATCCTCTTCTTCAACAACAACAGCAGCCGACAACATGGCCGGCCCAGTGAAGAAGCCCGTCAATATCTTCAAGCTCAAAGATGTCGACGAGCCACAAGGCGTGTTCAATTGGCGACTATGGTTCGCCGTCTTCGCCTTTGGTCTGATGGGTGCCGCTCGTGGTATTGACGAGGGTCTCATCTCAGGCGCCTTCAAGTCCAAGGACTTTAAGAAATACATCCACTTCAGCCAATATTCAGAGGTCGAGCAGGCCAACATCAAGGCCAATGTTTCTGCCATGGTCCAGATCGGGTGTGTCGGAGGTGCCCTCATGTAAGTACCAATCTACCAAGCCACCGAGTCATATCGCACACCAGCGCTAACCTTGTTGTCTTTTTTCCACAGTGCCTTTATGATTTGCGATAAGATCGGTCGTATTTGGGCTACTCGCCAGCTCTGCACAGTTTGGATTGTCGGAATCGTCATCTTCATGGCCAACGGTGGTAATCTCGGTGCCATCTACGCAGGTCGCTTCATCGCTGGTCTAGGAGTTGGTCAAACAGCAGTCGTTGGACCCGTCTACCTCGCCGAAATCGCCCCATCAGCTGTTCGCGGTCTCTGCACTTGTGTCTTCTCCGGCTTCGTCTATCTCGGTATCGTTCTGGCCTACTTTGCAAACTATGGCTGCTCTCTGCACATGGGCGATGACACCCACGCCCGCTGGCTTGTCCCTACCAGCCTTCATCTCATGTTTGCTGGTTTGATCTTTGTTCTCAGTTTCTTCGTCGACGAGTCTCCTCGTTTCCTTGTCAAGAAGGGTCAACTCGAAAAGGCCACTGCTGTTATGGCGCGCCTGCGACAGCAACCTATCGACTCCGATTACATCGTCCGCGAAATGACTGCCATCCAAGCTTCTCACGAGCACGAGCTTGAGAGCGTCAACACCTCTTTCCTCGGTACCTGCAAGGAGCTCTTCTTCAACAGCAGCAACCTGTACCGTCTCTACCTTGCCAGCATGGTCCAGGTTCTGGCTCAGTGGTCTGGCGCTGGATCTATCACTTTGTACGCTCCCGATCTGTTCGAGCTCCTCGGTATCCACGGCTCTGAGACTGGTCTTCTTGTCACTGCCCTCTTCGGTATTGTCAAGCTTATCTCCGCTATCAGCTGTGCTCTCTTCCTAGTCGATGTTATTGGTCGCAAACGCGCTCTTATGGCCGGTATCTCCCTCCAGGCTTTCGCTATGATCTACGTTGGCGCTTTTCTCACAGCTGTGCCTGACCCCACCAGCTCTTCCGGTGCCGCTCGTGGAGCTATGGCTATGATCTACATCTCTGGTATTGGTTGGGCTCTTGGTTGGAACACCATGTCCTACATCCTTACCGCCGAGCTGTTCCCTCTCCGCATCCGTGCTCTTGCTACCTCATTCGCCATGACACTGCATTTCCTGTGCCAATACGGTAGCAGCCGCGCCACACCTAACATGCTTCTGCCCACATCCAAGGGAGGCATCAACCCCAACGGAACCTTCTGGACCTACGCTGCCATCCTTGTTGTTGGTGGTCTTTGGGTTATCATTTCCGTCCCTGAAACTGCTGGCCGATCTCTTGAGAGCATGGACAGACTTTTCGATCTTCCCTGGTACAAGATCGGCTTGTTCGGTAACAAGGATGCCGAGGAGCAGGATGCTGTTTACAACGAGAAGGAGGAGATGGCCATGGCCACACATGGAGATGTTTCCTACATTGAGAACAGGCCCACCAAGGAGATTGCTTGATCAGGCTTAGAAGCTTTGGATTAGCTAGTATGATTTTGACATGACTTGAGCGAATTGATTTACATTTTACATCACTCTTCATCTGTTTCCATCTATTCTTGGCGTGATGTCTATATTTGACAGTAATATGCACTCCAAGCCCTTGTCGCAGTAGCGCTGGCCCCTAGAACATCACAGCTAGCCGAACCCCAATTCCAGGTTACTGGTATCTCCGACCATGGCATGACTCGTTTCGGCAAACACGGAGAATAAAGTTAGATGAAGTCGCTGCACTACTGCCCAAAAAGGTAGGGCCTCTATTCCCTTGACTCGTCATCAGTGAGGATGATACACACAAGCCACCTGGAGTTTGATGAGTGTTTGTCACATGCAAGACAGAGAAAGTGAACAACGGAATGATTTCATTAAACTAAATTACTTTTATCTCATGTGAATTCGCTTGCTTAAACCAGCCTCGACATATCCAAGGACAAGCCAGAGCTGACCGGATACTTTGGTGCTGGACCTCCAATTAAAAGACCATACCCTTGGTCTGCTTGCCCTTCTCCTCTTCCACCTTCCTGACATTGATGTTCCTCCAGATAATGATGGAAAGAACACAAAGAGGCATGGTGGCAACACCGGTAATGGCCATGAGTCTCATAGTGTGGGCATACGCACCAACAATGGCCTCACGCTCGAGCGAACCATCAGCAAAAGACTTTTGGACCTCAATGCTGCCGAAAATGACGGACACATTAGCCTGGGCAGACTCAGGTAGACGCTGGGCCAGCTGAACAGGCATGACATTGTTCCAGAAAGCACCGGCGATGGCATAACCGATACCAGCACCAACACCGCCAAAGAGACCAGAAAGAGCGCTGGTGACGGCGAGGTATTGATGAGTGACGGGGGCCATGACAGCGACTTGGTCGACGGTGGAGAAAACACCAGCACCGAAACCGACGAGGATCTGGGTCAGGGCCAAAAGACCGACGTTGGTATCCTCCTTTCGGAAGGGGATGATCAGAGCGGTACCCAGAAGCATAATGGGAGCACCAGCCATGGCAGTCCACTTGATGTTGCCAGTGCGGGCAACAAACCATCCGACTCCAGGCGCAATGACGGAAGAGGTGAGGGAGTAGGCGTTGAGGACGTAGTTGGCGTTGGAGATGCTCAGCCTGTTGACAACCTGGAGATAAGAGCCGAAATAGGCGTTCCAGCTGAAGGTGGACAGGAACATGATGGCGTTGAGCAAGCATGAGCCGATAATGGTTCCCTGCTTGAGGTACTTGAAGGGTAAGAACTGAACAGGTGCCACCTTTGCTTCCCAGATGTAGAAGATGGGGATCAGAACGACGCCGAGAACCTCGAGGGCGATGATGTAAGGTGTTGCCCAGACCTTGGGGGCGTAAGGAGCCAGACTGTAGGGCAGAAGCAAGCAAGAGATACAAGCACAGAGGAGCAAGATTCCGATAATGTCAAATTCGATAAAGTAGAACTTGAAAGACTGGAGGAATGTGCGGTTGGATCGCTGTCTTGTGATGACGCCCTGCTTGGTCGCTGAGCGGAACATGTAAATCATGGTAGCCATAGCAGGAATACTGCACGCGGCAATAATGATGGCGAAAGCTCCAAATGCCCAGCGGAAGTTGAGCTTTTCGTAGAAACCAGTGGCGATCTCGGGACTGGCAAAGGTAGCGACGATACGAGGTGTTGTGTTGATACCGTAGATGAAAGCACGGTTGGTCAGGGTAGTCATATCAGCCAGCATAACACCAATGACATACATGATTCCGATATGGCCGACCCAGTAAAGAATGTGAGCACCGATGTACATCTGGACGGTGGTACATGTGGCCTTCATGATCATGCCAACGAGGCAAACGACCATCATAAAGGCAAAACCTTCAACTCGACCCCAGACATCGATGGCCTTGGCGAGGGGAAGAGGAGCGCAGGCTCCAATGATGGAAGCCAAGATACTTCCAATGTTGAGAAGACCGTGAGCACCGAAACTGGAAGTGATGTACGGGTTGAGAGCTGAATCGACATAGTTCATGATCATGTCGACAAAAGAGATCAAGTACAGCCTGATAGGATAGAAATTAGACATGGTTCTCCACCTCCTCGAGATAAGGTGAGGGGAATAAGCTTACATCAAGAACATGCTGACCAGGGTCTTTTTAGTCCACACCGAGGTAATGGCGCGCACGCGCTCAATACCTTCTTGATACTCACCCTCGGACTCAAAGTCGGAGCCTTCAGGACGAGCAGCAGACTCGGTCTGCGGGATGGCAGTGTTCTTCTCCTCGTCAGAAGATCTGCCATCCTTGTGAGGTGATTCAACCATGATGGGGTTCATGTTGGGCAACCAAGGGTAAGTGGTTGTTGGTCTGGCAGTGGTGTTGAGGGGAAGAAGTAAGGGTCTGGGAAAAGGAAGTGTCGATCTTTTTATCAATCAGCAGAGGCGAAAAAAAATTATTCCATGCGTTAGTATAGACAAGGTGTGTCTTGGCAAACCCTTGGATAATGCCAAGGGTCTGGCGAACCGTCAAGGAATCCTTCCGGCTGTGGGATCCCGAGGAGGGATTAATTGCAGGGTCACTTCTGCACTGTGACTGTCTAGTTAACTGACCGACTATTTTTGTTTGCTCACAAAACTCGGTGGCAATTAAAGTGGTTGGGCCGGAGATTGTTTCCAGAATCAGATTAGATCTTTTAGATATCATCCTCCTCTGCCCACATGGCGCATTGTTAGCGGTAATTCTATCTAATCAATCGGCGAGTTTTGATCATTATCATCTCATCAGACCACTCTGGTCATAAGTTTGTGATCCTCTGGTCTGGTCTGTCTTGGCCACTATTCCCTGCTCATATTCCTTCGGGGGGACCTTTGGTTGCAGGGGGAACTTTGTTGACGCGGCAGTTGTTTATCTCTAAGCTTAGAAATACTGTGTCAACAGAGAGCAAAAAAGACTGCCGATCAGAGCATCCAATCTCGTAAATCCATCAATGCTACTCTTCAACGCGGCAGAGATGCAATGCCCTGGTCTTTAACCGTCTTCCATCCAATAACCTTCTAAATCTACCCGAACATCCCTGTCAGTGAACCGGACCTACGGTTCAATGTTGGCTCCGTTTCTGCAACATCCCTGTCACAAGCTCGATATCCGTATGCGCGACAACGGGGCCGTTCTTCTCTTATTCCCAAACCTCTCGGAAGTAACCAGATCTAGACTCCAAGCTTTTCGACCAAGTGGATATAATGAAGCAGAATTCTTTTTTCCTCTTGAGAAAACTCCACTACTTTACCAGTAGAATGGGCGAAAAGAATGCTAGCTAGGCTTGAATGAGTCTTGTGCGCGTGTGCCAAGGTGCTAAAAAGATAAGATCTTGTCCTTGCAAAAACCATCCGTACACTCAGACGTTCTGCGTCTTTTTCTTACTCGGCTAACCGTTCTTTCGCAAGTCTGGTCCTTTGGTGGCGTACTGAATATCCGATCATTCCCGATAAACAGTCTGTCCAGGCATGTGGCCATAACGGTTTGGGCTTAACGTCTATGAATCGTTCTTAAATAGCTCCTGGGCAAGCTTGTGGTTATTACCTAACCCCGAGAATGACCATGGTTATTTCAGAATTTGTCTCGATCTTGAAGGCTGACCAAGAGTTAACAATCAGCCCTTCGGCTATGCCTAGATCTTAGAGGTGGAACATAGCAAGTTCCTTGTCCGACCCTCATTTCCCTTGTCTTTGAGAGACATCTTTAGCATCGATGTCCTTCCGAGTGTTGACTTGCCTTAGGGTATCAGAAAGAATGGCCGCTTGAAGCATCAAGACATGAAAGACAACGTCTTCTTCGACTCTTCCTGACAGATACAAGTCAACCACGGAATTACGGTGTATTTGCCATATAAGAGACTATCCCGATCACACTTGTAGTTATGACTTATTTACTGCAAACATGGGAGATAACATCTAAGAAGCAACTTCGACTCTACCACCCACCTGGAAAATGTTGGATGGACATTGACCATCTCTTGAGAGTGTTATTTTGCTCTTGCATGGCTTGTTGGCACAATTCCAAGAAGACATCGTTACTTAAGCGATGGTTGAAGACTGTACCACACTGAACGCGAGCAACAACATGTACAGTATCGGCGAGGAACAAATTGTGACTGGGCTGTGACCAATCAAGCAATATCACTATCGTTCTTCACTAAATTTACGTACCCGACTAACCATCTGCGTGATTGAATTCTCATCAATATATTCTTAACAAGTGGGAAAATAATTGTGTCTCAATATCTGATTTGTGTAGCGGGCATTTGATACAGTCCGACGCCGCAAGTTTGACCCTTACAACAAACAGACGTTCCTAATATTGACGAGTTGATTTGGCCTGTCTCCAGGGTAAAATGGCGCTGTTTTTGTGACCAGCTTACCAACTACGCATATCTGTCAAGCTCGCACCGTAAGTGTCTTGTTGATGTTAGCTTTGTAGACAAATTGGCTGCCAGGTATAATTCTTCGTTAGAAGACAGTATTGTAAACCGGGATCTCTATTGCACTGTAGATCCTACTTCTGCAAGGAATGCCTCTGTCAACACTTGAGTTGCTGGCCTGCTTCCCCTACTGTTTCATTGCTTAAGTGGGCTTGAACATTTAACCCTGTGTTTCTGGCTGATTTTCTTCTTGTCATAATTTTCGTGTTTATTCGTTGCATTCGTTCTCCCAGTATGAGGTGCCGATTAGCAAGAGAACAGATAGATATATCAAGGTCAAATCTCAGATGAGGAAATGATTTGCACTAGAACTGCAGATGGGGCTTGCGGCTGAGGTATGCATACAGCTGAAAGAGCCCAATTGCCTTGGTATTGGCTCGGTTCAATACGTGGGGTGTCTTGAGTGACGTTGCTCTACACGGTAGCGAAACTTACTGCGCCGATCGTCAGCGACGAAATAACTGCATATCTGCGATTTCTTGTATTTACTCACCCATTCCCTACTCCCTTCACAGTCACTCCTACTTGCAACAGCGAACCCAGGTTGACCAACTCGACAAGATTGCCCCTGTACCAGAGATAGAGATGGACAAAAGCTGTCCGAGGTCCGAGCCCACTTGCGCGCAAACAAGGCTCTATCATGGAGGGAGTAAGTCTCCATATCTATGAGTGGCCATTAACCAAGGAGTTCCTTAAGCAGAAGATGGAATTTGAGCTCAAGGTATGTTAATTGTCATAACTACACTTGCTTCAAATCCTCATGTCAATCCAGAAAGCAGAGCTCTTACCCGAAGACGAGCGCAAGATGCTCAAAGGCTCATGCAGCCATCGGGATTTTATGGCAGAAGTCGGAACCGGAAGTATCATGTGAGTGACAAGCCAACCCGTATCAGATATCAATACTAATTACTCGATGATAGCCATCCGGCTGACATGACCGAAGAACAATGGAACTCCGTGGTTGAGACAAACTCCTTGCTTCATGGGAACACCATCTTTCGAGAAGCTTATGATCTTCCAATCACAATGGAAAGAGCCATGTACCCTGGTAAGAGGCGATCGAGAAATGCAAAGCAGAAATAAAGTAGAGCTAAACAAAAGCAGCCTTTCGACTCAAACCTCGCCCCATTTTCGACTTTACTGAAGACGGTGCCCATACAAGCGCCGACAAGACCGGAAAGAAGGGAGGCAATGCAACAGTAAGTGGCTCATGAATACAAACAAACTGTGCTTACCAGGACTCCAGATGGAAGAGTACCGGATCCCTCGATTTATTGTTACAGACGACGTCTATGTCGAAGTGTCTGAGCACAAGACATCGGTCATGACTGCCATGGCTGAGAGCTCTCTTTCTAAGAACTCTTCCGAAGTTGCCATGTATGTTATCAGACCTCGTACGTGTCTTGAGCAACATAATCGCCAACCAAAAGTAGAGGAGGTGGTGCTTTCGGATGGAGTGGAGGTGTTACTGGAGGTCATGAATATGAGAGCAGCGAGCGTAGCAGGGTGCGAAAGGAGGAAGAGAAGAACCACATGGTTATCACCTATAACGTGAGTCCGATCTATGAAATCATCTGCGAGATGCAATGTTGGCTAACCTAGATTTATAGTTTCCGCGTGTCACTCTTAGCCTCGACGACGATAACCTGCAATTGACACAGGAATGCATAAACGAACTTGCTACTGTCAAGACTCGTGAGGACGCCGGCAGATTCAAGAGAAAGTTTGGTATGTTACTGTTGATCTAGATTGTTCCTAGCTGTACCGTTGCTGATACAATATAACTGTACTAGGGTGTTTCTTTTCCACAAAGGTACAGTTGGGTGGACGTTTGCACTCTACTTAATAATCCACGGCTGTGACCGGAAGCACGACTGGAGAAAAGTCAAAACGGCTCAAGATCATGGCCGCTGCATCTTTCGCCGGACCGGCCGCCGAAGTCACTGTCAAGGGCGGGTATGGAGAAGATAGCACGCGACAGGATAAGTCTTCGACTTCCACATACGACAGTCACATGGCGTGGGAGGCCAAGGGACGACACACTTCTATGCAATAAGTATGATCAAATTCACTCTACCAATGACTTCAAATATGCTGACTCGGCCACTAGCCCTTCTGCTTGGTGCAGTACCGTTTCATCGTACTACAACTGGCGTGTAGTCAAGGTATGAACATGTATTTAGACTCGTGTACATATACTAATACCACACAGCAAGATAACGTCATTTCGATTGAAGATATAATCTCTCAGGTCGCGAAGGATCAGAAGCATGTCTTTGAGAAATTGAAGAAATTTGAAGAACGCGCATCTAGCGATTCATTGGACATCTGCTTTTACCACAAGCAAACATCAAGATACCTTGGATTCAAAACCGCAGCCGACTCTGTCCGTAAGTGTTACATCGTCTATCATTTACTATCAAGGCGGAACTATATATTGACATGCGAATTTAGCCGGAATCATGTTCGCAGATCTCTACGAGAGGGGTGATAATTTAGCGAAGGGAAGCGCGATCATCAAGGGAAACGCCACGATCATGGGGGGGAATACCGAGCTCATTGGAATCCCAGTAACTCCTCGAGAATATGGAGAGATGGTTTATGCGAAAATGCTGGGAAGAGGTCCCAGAAAGACACTTTCTTTGGGTGGTGTGCAACAAGGCAATGCGCAGGTGTTCCAGCTCTCTGGCAAAGTAGTTAAAGATGAGAGACCGTCTCCGGGTAAGTTTCTCTCGCCGTATACACGTACCGCTTGCCAGCTCTTAACTAACAATACCCCTCAGCTCATGAAGCAGGAAAGTTACGAAGCATGGAATGCTGACGTCAACTGTCCGGTCGGATACGTGCCTGCTACAGAAACGTACAAGAGGACCCAGCTGCAAGAATGTTACAAGGTTAAGAAAGAAGAGGCGGTAAGCTTGCGATGCAGGCCAGTTAATGATCAGACTGCGCAGGGTCTTGCACAAGAGATCCAGGTTGAGATAGAGGTCTACTCGGGGACAGAGTTCTTGGGACACCTTGGGAGGCAGAAGGGTACAAGGGGGCAGTGGTGGTAGATCGTGGACCCAAGGATAAGTTTCACGGCAAAGACGACATCAAGGCTGGCGAGCCATTGCGATTCACTTTGCGATACCAGCCGTTTGCGGAGAATGGGGTATAGGAACCTCTTGTTGGATCGGCGCTTTTTATATGTTGTGGAGATGTAGAGCACAACAAATCTGTGTAGTCTTTTATCTAGTTGCTCTTTTGAATTGAGCAGTCATCCACATCATGGATAATGACCTTTTGAAATGACTCTGACGTAGTGGACCTCTTGGATGGAGTTGAGCTGAAGCTTACGGGCGAAAGCCCTGAAAAGGTATCTGCGTTGCAACACTAAGACCCCTGGTTCTTCAATCTATACTAGCGTCAGAAGGTGACAGGTGTGGTCATTGAGATGGTATACGAGTTCGTAACTGGCTACTTCTCTGCACATGATTGATGGGCAAAGAGGTGGCAAGGCACTCCCTGTCGTTAATGTTTCTCATTTCAGATGTTAAAGCGCCGAAGAAGAGTCTGATAAGGTATAGTAGCATGGCATGACAGTGACAGGGCCAGCAAGCGTCCTCATTTGACCCGCTCACGCTGACATTTGACAAGCCTATACACTAACTAAATTAGTTTGATGCCAAGTACTCCATAGAAACGCACATCTCAACCGGTCAGTTGGTGTGCAAGGTGGACAAGCTGAATAATTTTGGGGCAGAGATATCGCGGGAAATTCTGTCATTGTGTATTATTGACGATCAAACAACTCGCCCTGGATTGATCTATGTCGCCATCACGATACATTAATTGCCCGCAAGGAATGTTTCGACACGCGTCGGAAACCCCGGAGAGCTACAACAAGGGATTCAGGCTGTGGTGGGTACATATGCAGGGGTAAACACATGTCAAACTCGGCTGCCGATAGAGATGTTTCGCCACAGCAGAATCAAGGAAGCCAATAAGAGGTCATAACTCAATGTGACGATACAATTCATGTTTGTGAATATCGAAGGATTGGTTCTTGACTAAAGTACATATGTAGGGCTATGACAAAAGTCCAAGCTTGACACTTCAAAAGTCACAGCCCAAAACTCGGTCTAATGTGACATTCAACTCTCTTACTCATTTCGTCTATTGTACGTTTGAGAGTAGCTACATCTGGAACCGTATCCTGATCCTATCACGAATCATCCCCCACATACCACGAGGCATATTGTGATCGGCACAAATCAAACGACTGCAAAAAACGCTCGAGCACAGACATACTGCGGCGTTGCCCGCAGAGTGCTACCAGATGCAGCACCTGGCAGATGAGATCCATGCTTGATTGGGCTGCGTCCCAAACGGACGAGTCTATATACAGCAGGGATCCGCAGGTCCCAGGAACGAATTGGCATCATCAACGATCGGCTGCAACTATAACGACGGCGGAGAAAAATTATCACTCAGAAATGGGTAATTGGGGCGTCCGTCAAATTGCCCGTCAGGGTTGATCGACGTGCGGTGGATGGACGCAGCTTAAGTTTACACCGAGACTACGATGTTACAGTAGTGTAACTGCGATACAGTCGATCTCTGCCCCGGGGCTTAGGTCTCGGTTCTGTCTCATCTCACTACAATACCCCTCACTTCCCCAGGTCCCTGGTTGAGTAATGGTTCAAGAGGTGTATCTCACTCGCCGTTGAAGCACGGCTTTCACTCACACAGACATGTATATCCGCTGGAACGATATCAGACCCAAAGCCATGGAACCCAGAGACATGGAGAGCACACCCGGTGCATCGCGCTCACTCGAAATTCAAGCAGTTCTCGTGGCATTTTCTTTACTATCCGCCACGACTGTCGCTTTACGGACTTATATACGAACGAAAGTGCTTAGTTCATTTGGTTTGGACGATGGCTTGATGGTAGTGGCACAAGTGCTCGCTATTGGCTCTGCTGTGGCCATTGGTCTTGGTAGGCAGTCTCAAAGTCTTGAACGGTTCAACGGCTAACTTGTTTCTAGAAAACAAATATGGACTGGGGTATCACACGTGGGAGCAACCCAAAAGCGCATATGTGCCCTATATGAAGGTATGTTATTGATTGATGGGTGTGAAACAGGCAAGTTGCTAATGGTTGGTAGTCCTTTTACGCGTCTATCGTCATCTACAACATCGCAATGTGCCTTGTCAAGATCGGAATATTACTCCAATACCGTCGAGTTTTCTCTATTCAAATCATACAGCTCATCACATTCTACGGAACGGCTTTGATGGTGGCTTGGACTATTGTCATCGCCTTCCTCAACATACTCATCTGTGTTCCTGTCGCCAAGTTCTGGAACGCTGACCTACCTGGGCGATGTCTTAACCCGCTTCTGATATGGTACATCATGGCAGGGTTCAATCTAGCGACAGACGTTACTATCTTCTGTTTGCCTCTGCCGGTTATCAAGAGTCTCAACCTACCAAGAAAGCAAAAGATGATGCTCTCTGCCATCTTTAGCCTTGGTTTCTTGTAAGTGGCTAACAAGATTATCTACCAAGACACGTACTAACAGTAATAGCACATGTTTCATCTCGATCTACCGCATCCAAACACTCAGGACTGCTGCCTCTACAGAGGATCCCAACTGGGACAATGTCGATGCTGCTATCTGGTCATTCCTCGAAATCACCATCGCAATTACAGCAGCCTGCCTACCAACACTACGACCCTTAGTCTCTCGACTCCTGCCTCGGATGTTCTCTTCCACACTGGGCAGAAGTAACCGTGCTTCCAAATACACCCAGCCACGCAACAGTCTCTACGTTGGAAACGTCCCTCGAACAAGAACAGACCGTCGTAGCAAGATGTTTGACGACACAAGCACTCTTGGTGATGACAGCGTCCCCATGCCTATTCACGATAAAGCTCTGCACTCTCCACACAACGCTAACTTCAGCGTGAGTATAAGGGCGGGCAGCGAAGGGCATGGCAGCCAGGACACTATTCCCATCTACGAGGGGGCAGGAATTTCGGCCAAGACTGTCATAACACAGCAAGTGGTGGAGGATGAGAGTTGGGATGGCAGTAGGCCAAGCTGCAGCAACAAATCTTTCTGATTGCACTCCAAGTTCCTTTGTTCACACTATACCCCTTTAATACATGCCTACACTAGGCTCATATAGTTTTAATAGTCATGTTACGAGTTATGGAATACCATTTTATTAAGTCATAAAGTTTCTTGATGCAGTGCAACGTTGTCAAGTAAAATGCTAGGTCTGGATGGGCTTTCGACCGTAGACCAAATGCCTTTAAGGTATCAAGTTAGGGTCTTGCTTCGATAAAGGGACGGAAGACTTACATGTCGCCACTGGCAAGATGTTTCGGATTTCGAATAATAGCCCGCATCTTTGCCACGAGAACCTCAACCTCTTCACGGCTCCAGCCGAGGATCTGGCCTATGGGATACAGCGCAAAGCCATCTAGACTGAGATCCATGTACAAACCGACAAACTGCCCTTGCCTTTTGCGCTTAACATCCTTTGGCCATTCGCCTAGTGGGATGATATGTACTTTATGGACAATGTCTTCGAACCCTGCATCTCGAGCAGCGTCCTGCATGAGTCCATTAGTGATGTTGAAAGTACGTCCAATCTTGTCGCCAGCATCGTAGAATAGCTGAGCCCACTGCCGAAATGTTCTAACCAAAGTTAGCTCTTTCGGACTGTGCGTATATCTTTAATAGACATATTAATTACTCATTCTCAGCTACCGAGTATGCGTTGTCGCATTTCAGATGGATGTCAGGCTCGATATGCTGGAACCAGCCACCAGGCTTCAAAGCTTTGAACATTTGGCGATAAAATCTCTGCCAATCATCAAAGGCGCCGTGCATGTAACGGATATGGATAAAGTCGAAGGAATCAGGCTCAAACGTCCAGTCAAGCTGCGCATCGTCGATTTGGAACTTGAGATTCGGTGGGATCCAGGATGGTTGGGTAGGCGAGATGTCAACTCCGATGACCTCTGCCGAAGGGAACTTATCTGCCATGTCACTGAGGCGGAGTTAGTAGATAGATACGATGAATGTGGGATACTGACATTGCCCAGATACCAGTGCCAGTTCCAATGTCGAGTATCCGCTAGATGAAGTTAGCTGGGCATCTTGTTGGTACGGATTGCTCTTGCCTGAGGGTTTTCTCCAATCGGCGGGACATAAAGCTTGTCGTCAAGCATCATGGTAAGCCATTCGTGTCTGGGTGCTTGTCAGGTTTAATCACATAATGAAGACTTCGTGATACTCACGCCACGTCAAAAGCCTCAACATGCTTGTCGTCATTAGGAGCCCTACGCAAAGATGAGCATCGTCGCGTGAAACCACAATTAGCGTCGCATACCAGTAATCAGTTGTGTGAGAACTCTGATATGTCCTGCCTTGAATCTTGCGATACTCGTAGATGCTTGACGAGACAGACGCTACTGAGGAGTGGGTGCTTGATGCCCGTATCGTTAGTTGTGCGAGTACCCAGACTGGATGGTATCACTCTTTACCTCTCTGCATCAGCTGTGGAATCACATTCTACGCCCGTAGCCTCTGGATCCTACAATAATTAGCATCGGTATTTTCTGGTCATTTTCAAGCTCCGTACAATGGCGATGCCCTGGCGGGTCTGTTGGTCGTCGGACATGGTTCTCAGAATGCGAGAAACTGAATGATGACTCCTCGAGATCGCGGCTACGACTCAAAAGTGTTCAAATCCTTATTTTTACAATATCCTCCAGATAAGGTAAAAACCCCTCAGACAGGTAATCATCAAGCTTGGCAGCTTATGCTACGTAATACTGGCTGATATGCTTTAACACTTCACCCGCAGCCAATGAAGCCCGGTCTGCGCATTTTTCATGATGGATAATCTGCAGTGACAGTAAAAACTACTTCACCAGGACACTGAGCCTGTTAATCAGGATACTCTGTTCTATAGAGTGAGTGGTCTTGGCTAACACCTCAGCAATAAACGGGTCGGCTCACCGATTAGCCAAAACAGACGATACCAGTTAAAGCCGGTTATTGCCCAATATCCCCGAGAACCTTGCCCGGGGTCGGATGTTTCCAGGAGTGAGTTTTTTTCAAGGCTGATCAGATGCGCTTGTCATCCTTGTTAGCATCGGAACAGGTCGATGCCGACAGTAGCGTGTATCAGAATAAGCTGCACGCTTTGCCGGGTGGCGCTGATCCGAGTGTTTGATTCATTTATGATTGGTTGCTATTACGGACATAACGTTCTGTACATATCAGCCGCACACTCTGCATGGATACTAGCACGATAATATCATTAATTCGTGTCTATTCTCTAGTCGTGAATTGATTAATCCAGCCTCTGTGGATGATCTAGCCTGTTGGATCCCCGCTAGACTTTGAAGTAGCCTCTCCACAGACGAGCTAGCTTCCCTTCAGGATCCCACTCGTCGACAACCTTCTTCAGCCTCTGCTGATTCTCTTTGCTGTAGTGCTGCTGCACCTCCTGTTTACTGCCCGCGTAGTTCATGTAGATGAATCCATTGTCCAAGCCGCGATCCTCTGCCAAGCTTCCGACATTGCTGATAAACTCTTCCGAGCTGTCCTCCACTAGCTTGTCCAGCTTAGGGTCCTCCCAAGTCGTAGTGAGCTGTACAAGCATCAAGGGACCCTCGTCTGGATCGAGACCAAAGGTGTTGCCGCCATTCTTCTGCATCGCTCGAAGAATGTTGACTGATAAAGGTTGGAAAACTAGAAATGGAACGACACTGCTACCGTTGGCGGCTTCAAAGAGCATAAGGTTGCGGGCTTCATAGAGAGGCAAGATGTCTGCGAAGAATGAGGCAGACTTGGCAGATACCGCGACGTCCCACCAAGTCTGTCGCGAGCCATAGGGGACGTCGATGAGTTTAGAGTGTGTGGAAATGTTGGCTACAACCGTCTGATTCGAGATCGCTCCTGGAATATCCGTGAGCGGTGAAAAGACCGGAGGGATGCTTTCCGCTGGTGAAGGAATCGTAGAGTGATAAAGACTTGTGAGCGCGATGTAGCCTCCGAAGGAAGGCTGATACGTCAGAACAAAGAAACTGTGCGCGTCCGAATCTTCTGGCAGACCGTTCACAGTCAGATTGTGGAAAAGAGGAATGACTGTCGTGTTCAAAGCGCCCGGATGAATGAGTGAAGTGGACCACAGATCGCCCTGTTCAAAAGAAGCCAGGTCAAAGCGTGTCACAATGCCAAAGTTTGAACCTCCACCGCCTCGCAGCGCCCAGTAAAGATCGGCGTTGGTGTCTGGCGATGCATTGACGATTTCACCGGACGCGACGACTACTTCGTAGTTGCGCACGTTATCGCAAGCCCAGCCCTTGGAGCCTGAAAAGTACGAGATGCCACCGCCGAGGATGAGTCCGCCTACACCAACATTAGCGACGCGGCCGCCCACGACAGCGAGCTTGAGCGGGTCGAGAACCTCGGAGACGTTGATCCATCGGTTTCCGGGTCCAACAGAAACAGTCTTGCGGTCTTCAGAAACAGTGATGTTGTTGAGATTCTGGAGATCGATAGTGACGCCATTAGCGATGTTGGATCCGTTAGCAAAGGCAGTATGGCCGCCGCTCTTGACTGAGAAGGGCGCGTCGAGATACGTGAGAATCTTCATCACTTTGGACACATCCTTGGTGGTTTGAGGATTGACAAAGCAATCAGGATGGACTTCTGATTGGCGATGAGACCAGTAGTTGTTGGCCAGGGTGTAGGATGTCGTGTTGGGGTAAGCGACGTCGGAAGGAAATTCCTCTGCGAGAGCAGCGCACTACATGACGTTAGACAAGATACGAACGGGGGAGAGTAAATGTAGTACCGCATCATTGGCGAGATTGAGAGGATAGCTTGTGGCACTTGACAGTCCAGCGAGAGCCGGGAGGCAGATGAGCTGTGAGACCCTCATCTTGAACACAAAGAAATGTAAGAGACAAAGTGATGGAAAGAGAGAGTGACGATGATGATGAGGAGGTCAGGAGAAGAAAAGGCGGAGGGCGTTATAAATGAGGCGCTAGAGGTCAAGACTAGCAGTGGCAGCGAGTGGCAGCGAGTGGCAGAAGAAGCAAGAAAAACGGAAGCTAATATTGTCGGCACTTTAGACCAGTCACCATAAAGATTTAGTCTAGACTAGATCACTGCTGATCTATGACAGGTACAAACCAATCGGCCATATCGTTCCCGGGTCCAGTCACTTTTTGTTTAGGTTCATAAGCGGTCATCACGTCGCCGTTATTCCCTTTCAGGTGAGCAAGACGACTTAGTGAGTGGGCATCAACTAGTGAATCTGATATGCCTTGATTGCCCCTGTAGAGTTGATCTCGCATATCTGAGGGTCCAATCGCATGTCTCGATTTGGATGCGAAAAAGCGGCGTAGAACGAGCGAGGCCTAAAAAGGAAAAAGGTCAAGATATGTTCCACTACATATTTGTTCCTACAACATCTTGTCATCAAACACCCTTATCTCTACTGTTAATAAGGATTGATGGATGTTTGTACAAGGGACGTCTTTCCTTTCTTTGGTCTTGGCATTGGGCACTCTCAGCACTTGTTAATTTAACAGCATAAGGTTCATTGTCAACGTATGTGTAGAGGACCTCGTTTACACAGATCCTGCGACAATTTTATAATTATTCTGACGTTCAGAAAGCTTGTGGCTCATGAGATCCATGTTTAGAGATGACCAGCATTACTCAGATAAGTGAAAGGTGTTCTTGATTGAAGTTTAAGAAACTGTTTATCCTTCCAGAGAAACCAAACTAACATCCCGAGGTCAAATCTACGCGTCAGAGCTCTCAGGCTTCCTCGCATAAATAGAACAACTAAAAATATCAGCACATGCCATCACTTTACCACCAAAGCATACTCACATCGGGTTATACGCGTGAATCTGAGGGTTATTCAAATCCTTCCTCACATCCACCAAAAACATCTCCACCTCATCCCTCGACCAACCATGCGCTCTCGAAAACGGTGCCATAGTCAATGACTCAATAGCATCCATCGAATTCGCATTATTCCAGGTTCCAAGTTCTTTATACTTTTTATCCTTTGGCCAAGGGTTGACAGGCCATTTAAATCGCGTGTCGACGATATCGACAAACCCAACCTTTTCCATTATGGCTTTGATCCCGTCAAACTCAGTCGCTGCGCCGCCGAGTTTGACAAAGGCTTCGCTAAGGAGCGTGAACCATTTTGTAAGGGCGTGGGTTTTATTGAGAGTGCCGTCGTCTGACAAAATGCTGCCGCTGACCTCTTGGATCTCGATGTAGCCGCCTGGTGCGAGGGCTCTGCTATATGTTAGAGGGGTGGACCACAGAAGCTTGGGTTGGTGAGTTACTTGTAGATTTTGCGGATATACTCTTCCCAATCTTTGATACTGAAAGTCATCATTCTACTATGAATATAATCGAATGACTCAGCATAGGTCCATTCCTCATCAATGTCATCAATGATGAACCGGACATTTGGCGGGACGCTATAAGTCTTTTAGTCAGTCTCCTCAGCCGGACATCGACGCGACTTACAAGGCTGGCTGAATGGGTGACAGGTCAATGCCAACAACCTATAACTTCAGTATATACTTACACTCAAACAATGTGTCGCGCTCACCTCCGCTTCTGGATGCTCATCCGCAAAGTCAATCGCCCAGATTCCTGTCCCAGTACCAAGATCAAGAACGCGTTTGACCTTTGAGCTAGGCTTGATCGATGGTGCTAGGCCGAGCTTGTCGCCAAAAGTGAGTAGAAAGAGGTGGTGTTGAAGGTCTGTCCTAAATTAGTGGATGGTCTCATACTGTCGGGTGTTTTGTGTGTCCGCACCAAGTCGCTCGTTCTCGACCTCATCGTTGGGAAGGTGATATTCTGTGACCGATATTTAGTATGTCACATCTTGACAAAGTGGTAAATGAAACGCACTGCCTTCCTTGTATCGATGGTATGTTCTACCGTTCTCTTCTCGGTAGCTCAAGATGGAACTCGAAATACTTTGCGTTGACGATGCGACATCCTATCACAAGTCAGTCCTTCGCCCCTTCGACATGGACAATTTATATCGCGCACACTTCCTCGCGTAGAGTCACCATCATCTTCAATCTTCAATATACTTAGCAATATTCCATAAAATCAACAACAATACAAACCTGTTCATCAGGGCGCACAACAGGATCTGCTTCGACGACAGCCATAATGCTGTATATTTTGGACAAAAAGGGTCGTGTAGGAACTAGAAAACATGATCGACTGCAAACAGCAGATCATTATCTTTAATATAGTCACATCCTGAAACGTGTTTTCTTAGCGAACCAACGAGATAGTCCCAAGGGGTTATTCATCCGTTGAGCAACCAACATGCATATCAGCATCCCAGAATAGGCCAGTGATCCGATGTTGGTGTGGGGTACAGCATTAACAGTCGCGGATAATATCGAGTACAGTAGCAGGCATTTGATACGAAGCTTGAGTTAATCCTTCCCTGTGCAAAAGTGTAGCTTTCATTGAAAGCTCAGGTGTTTCAACAAACATCTCAATTCAGAGGAGCGACTCCGTTATCTTATTCGAGGTCAAGACCCCGCTGTCTCTTCAATTGTTCAACGCCTTGGCCATGAAACTTTACCCAGACATTGATGGACCGAGTTCCGAGCAGGGATCGCAACGGGGAAGGATGCCGGACCCTCCAGTTGCTACGACTCTGACACCTTGGCGCATATCGCGTCACGCGATAAATCATCACTTATCATAGTATGCAGAGACTCAAGCACGTAAGATCATGAGTTATGTCCAAAAAAATAAATTGAAATTTACTCCGCGTCTGATATCAATACTTGCTAAATGTGACAACCTATCGTCTGGCTCCCAAATCAATACTTCTCCTTCTAATCTTCTCCACGGGTCCAAATACACTGTTAATCAACTCCTTCTTATTAATCTTGCCCATAGCATTTCTCGGCAACGTCTCAACAATCTCCAAATCTTGAGGAATTTTGTACGCTGTGATTCTCGGCTTCAGAGCAGCTCGCAGTTGTGGCAAAGTCATCTTCTCGCCCTTCTGTGATAGGACTACTACTGCAGCGACCTTCTGACCCCATGATTCAGAGGGAAGTCCAACGACGGCGCACTCGTCAATTTGGTCCAGAGATAGAATCTCTCGCTCGACTTCGAGGGCTGATACCTTCTCGCCACCTGTCTTGATGATGTCGGCGCTTCGGCGGCCTTGGATAAAGTATGCTGGTCCTTGAGCCCAAGAACCCGACTCGCCCTTACCAGAGCCCGGTACACTTCGGCGGATGGCGATGTCGCCAGTCTTGAACCATCCATCTTCAGTAAACTCCTTAGCTGTGGCTTCAGGGTTGCGCCAGTAGCCGGTAAAGATGGTGGGTCCACGCAGCTGAATCTCCCCAATACGTTCCTTTCCAGTAGCAGAGTCGATCTCATCTCCTGGTTGAATGACAGTTTGAACACCAGTTTCGTCATCAGTCTCCATCAGACGCGCCTCGACGGAAGGAAGAGGCCAGCCAACAGAACCATCCACACGGTCAATATCGGCGAGGCCACAAGACAAGGCCATTCCGACTTCAGTCATTCCATAGCGTTCAAGAAGAATATTGCCGTCAGAAAGTTGAATCCATCCATCGCGGATTGGCTTTGGTAGGGCAGCTGATCCAGAAAAGTTGAGTCGTAGGTTTCGAGGGGAGATGGCTTCCTTGCCAGCCTTTTGCATCTCTGGTGACAAAGAGTCGTATGACTTTAGCATACGAGCCCAGATAGTCGGCACCGCGGTGAAGAATGAGATGGGAACTTGGGCCTTTTCGCCTGCTGCTGTTTGAAAAGGCGCAGTCAATCGTTTCCAGACCTTATCGACGACGAACGGAAACATGAACTCAATGCTGCTTCCAGCCAGAAGTGGTGTAAGAAGAGCATTGACTGTTCCATGGATGTGGTGAAGAGGCAAAACGTGCAAAAGTCGATCGCTGGGTGAGTATCGCCACGCTTCCAAAAGACTGGATGCTTGCGCAGTGAGATTAGCCTGTGTGAGTACCACACCCTTTGGCCTGGCAGTTGTTCCGGAAGTAAAGAGCATCATTCCACCCTGCTGAGAATCCGAAAGCTCTTCAAGCTCAATTTCCTTCTCTTCCGCAGTAGCGTGACCAGTTCCATCGAGCTGATAGAATAGTGGTGGCGTGGCCAGGTCCTGACTGATGACTTCCTCTGCTTTCGAAGCGTATTTGGAGGATGAGATGAGAACAATAGCTTGACTGTTGTCGAGAATATATCGCAGCTCAGGTGCGGGGAAAGCTGGTGCCAATGGTAGAGCAATGGCATTAGAGGCAAGAATAGCCAAGAGTGTGACTATGATTCCGTCAATTTTGGTTCGTGATGGTACATGGAGGATTATACGTACCAACATATTCATAACCGCTTTCCACCATGAAAGCAATTCGTTCACCAGAGACATCCGTTCTACCGGCCTTGCTCAGCAGCTGTTCTTTAGCATGGGCGATGCTCTTGAGCAGAGTACCATAAGAGAAGCTAGCTCCCGAGTCATTCTCCAGAACTGCAAGTGAAGCCGGCTCATGCTTCTGGATAGCCTCAAGGAATGATGAGCGCTGAAGCATGGTTGCGCTGTCGGGAGATGATAGAAAGGGCATCTTGGCGTATGATTCAGCTCATTCGAAGCTGCTCTTGGATTTTTAAAATTCACGGCTCTTAATAGATTGATAATATATAGAAACAAATCATGCATGCATGGGACTGATGAAGAGATTGCAGACGCGTATCTTATGAGGCTGATAGAGATGACTCGGCATCAGATTTGCGTGCCGAGCATGGGGACAAGGGGGCGAATTGCGGGGACATCGGGAAGACGGGGACGACGGGGAGTTAGGACTAATGGAAACAAGTGTAATCAGTTAGTAGAATTGTTGGGGAGTTAGGCTCAACAAACCGGTGTCTCATTGACACATATCTTGATGACTCTGTGCTGGTTGATGAATTCGTCCAAGAATTGCCATGTTGCTGCTGTCTCTCTTGTCGTTGCCGAGGATATTCTGGATCCGAATATCTTATCTTATCTCTTGTTTATCGCCCCGTACAACCCCATTAGGTAACATGCATTCGTGTAGACGAAATTAATGAGTTAGTTGGTGCCGGTTCAAGGCGGGTTGCTGGTTTATTATTTGTGCATGCCTTAAACGCCCACTCTTGGACAAAGATATTCCATTTTCTAGCATCTAGATAGTCTAGGTCGAGTATGGATCTGTCTGCTGTCGTAGTTGACTTTTGCCCTTGACAGATTCCAGCTTCTAGCCAGGACTGGACTGGACCACAGAACCATATCCCCATTCCCTTGTCTTTCGTCTTGCAAATACTCATCATCAAGTTGAAGCTTGATCCCGCGGGTACTAAACTGTGGTCCGCTTGTAAAAATGAACCCGCAGACTACCTGGACTATGTTGAGGCTGTTCAGCCCGCTTTTGGAGATCCACATGACTACGACCCCGGGGAACATATCGGTAAAACGATCGACATAAATCAGGTCTGGTCTAGAAGAATATGGCAGATGGATTCGATGTTTCGTGTCAACTACTACAGTTCTGCAATCACATACTGCTGACTGAAGACTCAAGGAGGTAAAATATTTTACCCTGCTCTGGTCAAGGGTAACCATCTCCATGCCCCCTCATCACATCCATGTTATCTTTCTCTTTCTTAATTGTGTTCTCTAGCTCGTTTCGTCATTAATGTCTTCCCAATCACTAAGCGCCCTCCCAACTGCACACAAGGTTGTCAGCAAAACGACCTTCATTCAAGACAGGCGACTTACGTGGCTACCATGATGTGGTGAAGGAGTTGGAACTCTTTGTCGAGGCGCTCGTCGAGAAGCGCAAAAGCATCGTCGATTTTTTTGCCGAGTCTCGCCTCAAGGTTTCCCTCGTCGACTTTCTTGTCGGTAGTCGCGGTGGTGGACTCGGATTTTGCTGGTGGTCCGACATGTACAACCCCGACGGGAGGAATGGATGGAGGTTCCTCGCTGTTAAGGGTGTGGATGGGAGGGAGGGATGTAGTTTTCTCGCTGGGAGAGACGCCGACGGGAGGGAGGGATATGGGTTCCTCGCTAGGAGGCACGTCGATAGGAGGCACGTCGATGAGAAGGAGGGATATGGATTCCTCGCTGGGAGGGACGTCGATGGGGTCAGTTTTGGGGCTCGTCCGCGCTTCCTGATACTCTATGGCGCGTTGCAAGAGGAAGGCTTTGAACTTTTTTTGGAATTCGAGATCATCCGGGCTAGACCACGATTTCTCAGCAGTTCCAGACATGATGCTGATAATGGATTGGTTGACGAATGTGATTAATGGGGATTGTGATGAGCTTGGTGATGGTGGAGATGAGAGGGAACAAGAGGGAGAGTGAAAAAGTCCAACTCGGCTGCACTCGTATTTTACTTTGGAATATGGTGTTAGAATTTAGTGACTCACATTACTTTCAACTTTTTCTTTATGTTTATTTGTGTACGTGTCGTCTTGATAGGATCAAAGTTGCCAAAGTTTGCTTCTGAGTTTCGATAAGACTACAGCCAGGCACGACAACATCCATTACTGGTCAAGATAAGTTTTTATCATATTTGGTGGTTGGTACGGTACAACTTTAAACAAAATATTGCCTTTGGTTGCCTCACGCAAGAGTCATATGAAACAAAGCATAAACGTAACCTTAATGTTTTATCACATAAATATCTTCTTCCTGTCCTTTCTTCCTCTCAATTCTTTCTCCACACAACAACACTGTTTCACGCACACACACAAAATGTCATCAACAACCTTTCACGCTTTCTCTCGCCTGCCTCCTGAGATTAGGCTTCTCATTTGGGAGCAATGTCCTATCGACCGGAGCGAGCACGGCGATATGATAGAGCACAGGTCTAAGGACCGTGAACTATTGGCCACAGTTATTTATTCTCAACAAGATGCAAAGCGCTCGTATCGGATCAACAAAGGGCTGAGGGGTGCATGCTATGATTCAAGGCGTGCCGCGGAGAAACATAACCACCAACAAAGGCATCTTGCTTTGGAGAGACGCAAGTCTGGACGATTGTGGGACCCTGCGGTCTGCACTGGTCCCTGCTCAATTGTCGGCTGTTTAGGATACTCGGGACAACCAGCACGTCGGCCATATCGCTGGCCGGGCTGGACTTACGACAACCGAGGAGAGATGATGCAGTTACGTATGACTAGGCCAGGGATACCTAGGCCAAGGGGTCAAGAAAAACAGTGAAAGAATCTGGGCAGGAGATCGCCGGTTTTTGGGGTTTGGTGTAAGCCCTAGGCCTACCTTTGCTCTTCCTGAGCCTGAGGCTAGGGTAACTGTGGCTGCTGTGGCTGGAGAGACAAGAGAGAAAAGACCCACTGATAAACACGGGTCACTTCTCTATCTAGAGTATCCGTGTATTGACGCTAAAAAATAGATCGACCCGACAACGAAGCTTCAATTCAATATCGACACATGATGCCACCAACAGTGAACCCGCCTTGTAGGGATCCCTTATCGAAATGACTCCTGATGACTACTCCAATCTCATTTCAAAACTATCTCGTAATCCTGACAAGAGGCTGGCTACTCTCCGCCGCGTTCGCGATATCGCCTTGAGTCAGCAAAACAACGACCAACAACAAATTCGAACCGTAGCTCAATGGAACCGCTTCCACAACTTCTTTGATGCTGCAAGTGAACTTTACCGAGAAAAGGTCACGTCTCTCGTCACATCCGGTCGCGCCGAGACGGAGGATGACCAAGCATGGGCAAGGTTCCTCTGTCTCGCCGCCGGTACAACCTCTCTGAGTGTCCTCTCCGATTCACATTGGCGTCGCGAAGTTATCCATGAAACAGACGCGTGGCTACGTGACAATCCCGACGCCACAACCCACAGACACAACGCGGCGCTTGATACTCTCTCTATTCTCAAGTATGCGACCCTCCCGAGCCCTGAAGAGGCTATCTTTTGTTCCGCCAGAAGGGCGAAGACGCTGGTTGACGCGGGCACCGTCTTGGTGTTGAGAGATCAACAAAAGTTTGCTTGGGGGGGCCAGCCTATCGAGGGATTCTTCAAGAACCATGTGGCGTATTGGCCAGAGGACGACAAGAAGATCCGCGTCACCATCCTGGACCTACCAGCCGACGGACCTCTGACACGTCGCAAAACCGTTCAACAGGTGACGGAAAAGATACTCCACGGCTCTCCTGCAAATCAACGCTGGAATATTCTAGATCTCAAAAACACTGCCGACGTCCCTCATCCGGAATTCCTGGGCACACCAAACTGCGCGCTCCTCCATTGCTTTCCCCTCGATATTGATAGGAAGGGCAATAGGCTGGTGCGCACGCAGACTATAAAATTCATATTGTTAAGCGAAGGCGGGAACCATACCCCTATGCATGTCGATAGCCACGGTCTGGCAACATTTATAACTGTACAAGAAGGCGAAATCGGTTTTGGCTGGATTGCTCACGAAACGCCCCAAGATCGTCTCGATATTCACAAGGAACAAATTCCCGATTCTCTCAAACGAAAAGCTCGCTATTTGATCCTACGGCCAGGACAAACAGTCTATATGCCTTCTGGTACGATACATTTCATCTTTCGCCGAGAAAATATCCCTACCATGGCAACGGGTGGACATGTTCTCACGTGGAAGAGCATTCCGAAATGGCTATCGATCATGAAGATGCAAGAACTAAGTCAGGAAGCCGTCGACGATGATGTCACAACGGAATCCGCTCGGGCTTATATTGACATATTGAATAAAATTGTGCGGCAAGATAGGGATATTCCGGACAGTGAGAGGAGGGTGATTCGGTCAATAATCCATGTAAGTTGAACCCGTGATTATTTTTGTTGCAGCACTAATGATCTTAGAATTGGGATAATATTACAGAAGAAGATCTTTTAAATGATCAACAGAGTTAACATCAAGGCGGGACAAGAAGCGGCATTCAAAGATATATATATATATACGTATTCACGGCGCAATGTCATTAACAGGGCGTCTGGAGGTGATGAAATCTTCAATTTGGGCTTTGATTTGTTAGCGAGTCATTACTTTCAGTTAAAAAGAGATGTTTATAACAGTCTTACTCCGGAAGCTCAAAGATAATTCAGGCATCTAATAATTATTACAATGTATTGATGACCTAACTTGTCTACATTTTCCGATCAATCAATCACTTAGGTCTTTGTGAACAACATCCACTGCAGACTGGTTTGTTCTTTGATTAGGTACACGCTATGAAGTTGACACAAAGACAGGAAGGTTCAGGTACCTTTGACTTCTTTCATTGTACGGCAAATCCGCGTCTTTATTCCAAGCCAACATGTCAATGTTAATTGAACACGTGTAGCATGTGTTAGAACAAGGCGTGGAAGGAACATGTAGGGCACGATGTATATAACTCTACTTGTCACGCTCTCCATCTAAGTTTTATTCTCCCAAGTAAAACAAATCAACACCTGACAACACAGATACAACATCCACAAAAATGGCACCAAACCCCCTGCGACCCGGACCACCACGTGGATCCTCACCTACTGAATGGACTGAAGCAGAAAAGGCAGAGATGGTAGAGTATTACAAGTTCTGCATCGAGCAACGAGACAACTGCATCACGAGGTTGGAAGAACTCTATCAGGAGCAGAAAGAGATGGAGAAACAGGCAGGAGACAAAGATGAATCCGATGGTGAGTACCATGAGATCCAGATTCAGTTGCGTGAAAATGCACGCATCGCGGCTGATCAGGTAGATCTGATGGGTGGCTATCTCGACATTTTGCACATCATCGAGAAGGAGGTGGAAGGAAGTGGTCTTTCTCTTAACTAAATTCAATGCATTGTATTGGAACCTATCTGAGTTTGTATTAAAAGAGTTTCTATTGTGCAAGAATAAGGTTGCGTTTATGCCCTACTTTGTGACTCCTGATGTGTTGGCGAGTTATCCTTCTTAGGGGGAAAAAGTGATTACTCCTGATACAGGAAGGCATATTTTGCTTAAAGTTGTATCAATCACCAAGAAATATTTAAAAAAGTATCGGTCCTTTTGGTTTGTACTTCGTGACGTGTATGCCTTGTAGACGAAACATACAGCTCATGTTGCTGCCTCGACTGAAAGTTAGTCTCAACATGTTTAAAGTCTATAATGATTAAACTCTTGGCGGTAAATATAAGAGAGTGGGCTACTTACTGCATTTTTCCCTCTTGCCACTAACTCTGAGTAACGTCTTCTTCGCTTAGAAGACATCAGTCCGCAACTACACCAGACAAAACACAATCTCTAAGCAAGGTATACAGACTTCGAAGATAAAACGTCCCCGACTAGGAAAGAAGCTTACTCTGACCAGACAACTCTGCATGAACGAACACCAAGAAACCCCGCCGCAGCCTGCGATGGCCGAGCAGGGTCAACAACAACCCGCCCGATACATACCCGCCACCGACTTTATGATCGCAGCAACAAGAGAGAACTGTTTACAGGTACTCTTGCTGGCTCAACAGAACTTGCAATGGCTCCAAATCGCAGTCAATGAGGCCACGGCGAGCATGGGGATTGTCGACGGTGCGACAGCGCAGTGGTTTCAGCACCAGATCAATGTCATGAAGGAGGAATATCGCAAATGCCTTGCTTTTGAAGGGAATCTCAGGGCTATGGTTGTTCGCATGGAAAATCTGATGCAAAGGCCACGCCCGCAGCAATAGCGACTACACCTTTTGTATGTTCTGGATGGGAAAGCGTACGGACTGCGCCGCTCAGTAGCGGAATTGCCATGACTCGACTTGTCATGGAGCAAGCGAAGGGATACACAGATTCGAAGCGCATATCCGATATTACTCCCAGTGTTCGTAGCAGGCAGGCTCGCATGCAGTACATCCAGATGACTGGGCCTGCGGCTAGGCGAAAGAGTTACCTAATGGCCAGCGACCACCTAGCTAAAAGCCTACCAGCCGAGACTTTATAGGCGTTAAAAAGATGTAATTTGCTATGTTCAATCTGAAGTGTCTGGTAAAATGGGTTCTCACATATCACCACTATGTGCAACTTGACCGTATCTCATAAATTCCATATGTGCACTCACAGAGCGCCTATATACCATGGCTAGCTAACACTCTCATCCTTACGTATGCTAGACTTCGAAAATTTTCTCAACTTTCTCTCATCTGTATAGACACCCTTTGTAGCCGTGATATTTGTCTCTGTCCCGTATGCGAGCATACTATTTGGTACCGTTGGTCTGCTTCCATACGGCGCGTCTTCCGAAGTCACAACGATGGTCCTACCCGAATCGTCGGTGACCACACCGTGCAGACTGTGTGTGCTCTCTCCATATTTGAGAGTTGGAATCAAGCTCTTGACTTTGATAAGAAGAGGTTTGTAAGTCGGGAGACAAGAGCATGCGATACCCGAGACAAGTTCCGCCATGGACCATGAAGCTGCGGTGACGTTCCACCAAGTGAAGTCCGGTTCTGGTGTGAGCCATTGTATTCTAAGGATAGAAATCGCAATAGTACTGTGACATGTTAGCTAGACGTACACAGCCAAAATGGTATAACCTACAAGATACCCAATCCAAAAATGCCAGAAAGCCAAAGCTTCTGAGACAGGGGCAATTTCAGTCTCCAGACGATGGGAAGAGGCATGACGATGATAGCGAAATCCATGACGATATGAATTATCGCGTTGACATACCACATCAAAGTCTGGTGTTCAAAACATTTCCCTTTAATTCTCGGATCCCAGAAAGCCTCAAGTGGGATACAGGACAGACTAAAGGCCACTACCTGTATCGGACTCCATATTGAGAGGAATATCATAGTGCCGATATATACCCAGCGCATGCGCGAAACGTTCATGACGCGGAGGTACTGTAATAGAAATGCCATTTTGCAAAAGTATAAGGATAGCGTGTAGAATAGGACGGAAAGCCAAAAGCACTGGTGATAGTTAGAAGCTGATGGATTGTCAGATAGAATGCCTTACCCTTCCGTACAGGGCTACTTGGTCAATAGATAATGTCCAGTCGTGCCGTCCAAGACCGTATCTAGTCACTGAATCTGTTAGCTTGTGTCGCCTGTCCCACCGTTGTGGAACGTACTAGCAGCTATCGATATGCCGCAAGCTATCAAAAAGGCCTGTGAATTGAATGTTAGATTCAAGCGTATTGGAAATATACTCTGTGATACTGACCAAAGCAAGCACGGCGGCTATATCATCTCGTCCGGTAGATTTGATAAGTTGTCTACACCAAAGTCGTACAGCAACCAACACAGACCCTAGAACCATCAACAACACCGACACCCCTAGCATCAGGTCCGATTTGGTCTCATGCGACCTTGCAGCTTGCTCGGCGGTGATATTCATCGTATATACTGTATCCGTAGAGCTGTCGAGGTGAAGGAGAGATGCAGGAGGAGGTTTCTCGATGCTTGGAAACTCTTCTAACAAATGATGTTGTTCACACCAAGATGCTGATGGTGTGCAGCAGCAGCCATCAACGTCAGATATCGAAACCTTATAATCAGTAGCTGATAAATCGGAAATTGTAACTCTTTCGGTCGATCTTAGAGGCACTATTGCACGGGATCTTCCACTGGGGTACAAACAAGGTTTGATAGCTCAAAGTGTCCCGCCTCAAAAACGTTGGGCGAGTGTCGCTGCAGATAGGGGAGTCTCAAAATAGGAGGTTGCCGGTAGGGAAGAGAAAAGGTCAACGTTCAATGGTTATCTTGGCGGGACTGCAGCTGTTAATAGCACTTGTCTGACTTCGCTATTACGGCACTTCGTTGCAAAAGCATCGCTGCTCTGAATCCGGATACGGCGTCGAGACTATGACAGCTGGAATGAAGCACTAACTAGATGCAGTCTAGAAATGAACTTGGCTGAACAGTAGTGGCATTCGTAAGAGGCCACATTGTAATCGGGATCCATGTATCCGAGGTCCATATTGGGCAACTTGCTTCTACAAAGCTTAACGTCCGTGGCACTACCGCTTTACGGGAAGTCAGGTACGCTGCAAACGGAATACGGCGTCACAAGAAACGGGAAGTTTCCCACAACCATGGCAACTTGACAGCCTTTACGTATTTATAGAGTTATTTGTTCCTGGAATAAGACGTGGCCCGGCTGGTGAAAGATAAGCGACGAAGCTTTCCTCGCCCTACAGGGCGTGCCACTCCTTGTTCACGACTTCTACCACGCTGACACTCTAATTTCCGTATCCGGACATACAGGAAATAAAACATGCCTTTGCCTTGCATCCAGGCTCTTGGAACGGCCGTTGAGATTGTCGTTATGCTCGGTGCGACATCGAAACTTGATTGATCGCTGATCTTTGAACGCCGAGATTCCGAGGACAATGAAACTGGCCGGTTTGGAAACAAGGTGCGATTTATCAAATTACGTGGAGGCCTTCCTTGCCTTGAAAGCTATCAAATCATAACTGGGATTAAACTGGTAAGTATCAGGTCGACCGCTTAGGCTTTCGCCATTCAACTTCAATCTTGTCCTCATGCCCTTCTTCACATGTTGGCTTCGACCATTTTCGCTGCACGTCCAAGCTACATTTCTTCCACATTCTTGGTCCCCGAATTGTCCAAACCCCTTCCCATATCTTTGGACCATCAGTGGGTGCCTGCCAATCGCCCTGCCTAAACTCGACGTTTTGAATCTTGTCGCCGGTCTTAAAAAGGTTAAGAATGTTGAACATGTCAAGTGAAGCCTCCTTCGTGAACGGAGGCTTCGCTGGTATCAACTCCTCATCATTAGGGTCAAAGTTCGACGACTGGTCGTACATATTGAGGTAGATGGTCAGGTTGGTCAACTTGGGTAGACTTTCGGCGACAGCTTTGAGATGTTTCCATGGCCACACGTCATCTACCCGGCCCAAGTTAATAGTCAGGTTTGTCAGTCCCGGTGCCCATTTTCCCAAGCTCCGTATCTGCTCCTCCGAGAAGAAAGATGTTTCCAACTCTGTATTTGTCCACTCCAGATACTTGAGCGAAGATCCATGATACTTCAAAACAGTCTCGAAAACTTCATTTCGGACAGGGCCACTCTCGGTCCAAGTAAGACTCTCCAACCCTGAACGTACTGCTGTTATGAAGTCCAGTGCTGGTGGTAATAACGGTTCTAGCCAGTTCTTTTCAGGGGACGGATATTCCCTATCTTCGTGTTGATCGTTACTCAATGTCTCGTATCTGGGGTTTATCCATTGGCCTTCGACCTTTAGTGTCTTTAGTCCTGTAAGTGCTCGTGGTAGATCGTGGTAGACTCCTTTGCCCAAAGGCACGTTCAGATACTCGGAGATTGTCAAGCTATGTATCTGAGAAAAGTCCATAGCTTCGAGCCAGCGCTGAATATTCTCAATAGATCGTCTCTCAGCTGGCGTATGCCTTTGGGAGTACCACTCTTTAGAATACCCCTCATACTTCCAGATATCACTGTGGAGCGGCCATGGCAAGAGGCCCAGGTCTGCCATGAAACCCTGGAGACATTCCCATTGCCATCTGGCTTTATAGAACATTTCCACTACCCATATAATGACAGGGTTAGTCGACGAAGACACCGGCCATATACCATCATTAGGCCATACAGCATTGCCGAAAGTAGGGTGAGTTCCTTGGGGCCTTATGTCCGACCACTCATCATGATCAAATTCGTAGCCTGTGAGGGACAGAATCTGTGGCCTTGAAATATATCGTTCACTGCCGTCGAGTTTGAAAGGCAGTCGGTGCCGGCGGCTACCATATCTGCAGTTCATATGCAACTCGGAGATATTAGGACATATCTGCAAAGCTTCATGAACGCCTTCGAATGTTCCAAATTCGGATCTTGTTCTGTAGTTGGGTATAATGGCGTGAATTGACGTTGGACAAGGATCATCAGGTGTCCATTGTTTCGGTTCGTCACCAGCAGTCACTAGTAGTGAAAAAAGACCAACGATAATCAGAAGTAACTTGATTTGTCCGCGAAACGTATTTTGCCGCCTCATCTTGGGCGATGGTGGTGAATGTCGGTCAGAACATTGTTTATCTGGTGGAACAGAGCAATGATACCAAAGCCGACGTGGGGAAAACAACAAGACAAGCGAGACCAATGACGCGTTGTCTCTTATCGTGCTGACTCACGAATTCACGGCTGCCTGAAACAAAAGATTAAGCATCTGCAGGGTCAGGCGGGTAGCAAAATGACAGGGACTCAAAGCAATCCAGACAAAATAATTAGACCACTCTTAGGCTACATGGACACTAAGTGTGATTTAACATTTATGTCGACCACTAAATCAGTATCGGTTTTTATATAACCCGCCTGAGGTACAGGGTCTGATGACTCCAGTGGTGGATGTCTTCTGTATTCATACGAAATATCTGAACACAATGATTTATTTTTATGAGATCTAACAAGACAGCCTGTAACTATAATACCTCCAGCGTTATCTCTTCAACTTATCAAATTTGACCAAGCAAGTAGACTCCTATTATTTGTTAGCCCACTCCCTCTCGGATGGTGCTGAGTCAGAGACATACCTTGACTTTGGGGAATCTCTCGTCGTAGAAGGTCTCAACTCGTGCCGTAATCGCGGGGCTTGTATCCTCAAAACCAGGTGCAATTGTAGTCTTATACTCTCGATACAGAGCAGCACCTAGAACAGTCATCTCTGCCATAGCAAGGCTATTCGCGTCAGTCAGCACTCACACATACTCACTTAGCATAAGACGGAGTAAGAGGTTGACTTACTGCATGCCGATGCACATCCTACCACCAGAGGAAAAGCCCCAAAACCATCGATTCAATTCACCCGCCTTCTCGCCAAGCCACCTTTCAGGATTGAAAACCAATGGGTTCTCAAACACTTCTTCGTTACGGTGCATGATCCAGGGTGACATTCCGACAACTGTATTCTTGGGAACAACATATCCATCAATGGTGGTGTCATCACCTGTAGATCGAGGCTCCGTACTCGGCAGCGGCGCATACAATCGCAGTGTCTCCTTGATGACAGCTTGAAGATAAACACATCGGTCGGCGACTTCTGCTTTAGGAATGCCCTGCTTATTTAATGAGTCATCTGAGATGGCCTGGACTTCTTCGCGGAGCTTTTCTTGGAATTTCTCGTTTCCGGGCAAGGATAGAGACCATACGAGGAACATGAGTGTGTCGCTTGTCGTATCAATTCCAGCAAGGAAGTGGTCGGCGCATTCAGATGCCATCTGCAGATCACGCATTCCGTCCGGTCGTTGAGTCTCGTGATACTGCCAGAGACGCTCGAGAATAGACACGTGTTCATCTGCTCTCGTAAATATGTGACCCTTTTGGCAGGATAGGACAACGTACCCTCAGTGAACTTGACCTCCTGTGCATCTGCCTCTACACGGAACTGCTTAAAAGCAGAAAGCGCATATGCACGAATGCCGGTATATGTCGTAGGTTGCTGCATGGGAAGAATAGGTTTGACCAGCGCGCCCATGAAACTCGATTGTCGGTAAAGCCACTGAGTGAAGCCCTTCACGTGCACAATACACCAGCTCAATCGTCGTCGGCTAGGGTGGAGGATATCCGAGATGAGATCGCGGTGAATCTTAGATCCTCTCACAGCGGCTGTGGCACCGTACTTTCCATACACAAAAGCCGTGATGTTGTCCAGACTATAGTAGTGAAGAGTACTAAATATCTCACTGACACCTTCTGGCTCCGCATCGATGAGATTCAAGTATCGCCAGGCCTGCCTCTCAATCATTCTAGCAGTCGCCGGTTTAAGCACCGCCGTCTTGGAGTAGGCATGGCTCAAGAGCTTCTTCCTATCGCCATGATCTTTTGGTGAATGGAAAGTGAACAAGTTCTGCTCGCCGTAGACGTCAAACATGCGATAGAAGCTCGTTCGTCCAAACCGACTTCCGGGACCATAGATTGTGCGCAGAGCAGAGAGGCTGTTGAAAGATATCTCATTGGGGCCAATGCGTACAACAGGACCGTATTTCTTGTGCAGCGCGTTGATGGTACGGGTACGCGTTCCTTTCCAATCTTCGTAGGCTAACCGCCATCTTGTCGCGGCGAAGAGTTTAGGACCTGGAACTTGACGAAGGGGAGAGAGGAAGGGATCTAGAAGATATTTAATGAAGAGGGCGACTGCCACAAAAGCAGCTGCCAGTGGAAGGACGGCCATGGTAAGTTTGAATGACCTAACGATGCCTGTTCAATCAATCTGAAGAGACACAAGAGATATGTATCTCAATTGTCCTGGTTATGATCCGACATAAATTTGCCCGCACAGAGCTGAGTTGACTTGTCGAGACAGGGCGACATCGCTTTAATCCAAGGGCGCACTTTCAAGACATGAAGTTTACCCCTCAGTGGAACCTCTTTGAATGCCGCTCTACGTCAGTTATCAGCAATTATCAGTGGGTTGTGGTAAAGTTCCGGTGGAACGGTCAACCAAGACCGACGGTCTTCGGCTGTTACTCCGATATCTGCTAAACTTGATTTGGATGAAGCGGAGAAGGGAGCTAGTTACACAGAGGAGATATGTAAAACCCTGGTATGCCGATGGTTTGGTTCCAAGTGACACTTGCTAGGCCAATCAAATTACAAAGAGCCATTACAAGATTGGATTATTTACTCACTCCACACACCAACGACTCCAGTAAGACATTCGATGTAGGAACAGGTAGTTCGACTCGACTCAACTTCACGTCATGCTCGACTGTCTCGGTTTATAATAAATCCAACCTTGCTTCATTACAATAACTATCGAACAGCAAATATACTCTCCAACCAGATGCCGATCCAGTATCTAGCTCAAAGGTGTGTAGATAGTTTCAAACTTCTTATATCCCTCTCCCTTGACAAATGTCTGGAGCCACTCGCCCTGCTCCTTGTCCTGGCTCAACTTCCAATACATCTCTCCGTTTGCATCACCATTGACACGATAAATCGGTCCACCCTCGGGCTTGCGCTCATCAACGTAGTAGAACCTTGAATTTTGTTAACTCACACATTACTCTGCATAGTAGATGTTGAAAGGACTTACTTGTAGCCACGCTCCTTGTATGCCGCGGAAGCATTCCAAATCATATGGGCAGCGCCTGACTTGCCAATACCGGCGGCCAGGAACTGAGGAAGCATGGCAACATTGAGGACATTGCCCGTGTAGATGAACGTGCGAGAAGCAGAGTCAGGAAGCTTCGCAAAGCCTGCAACTGCTTGTTGGGCGGCGACAAAAGCGCTGCGGATGTTGATGGTTACGTTGTTGTTGAAGTCTTCAAGTGGCAGATCAAAAGGGTCTTTGGCTGGACTAAAGTTTCCTGCGCTGGCTACAAGAGGTGTCAGTGGCTTCAAAGAAGGTTTCTTACGACATGAGGTCATTACCATTGTACACAACAACACTGGGAGTACCAAACTTCTTCTTGACTTTGTCAAAGGCGTTTACAATGTCTTTTGTCTTGGTAAAGTCACTTGGGATGTTGAGCTGGGTATCGGTGCTGTCTGCTTCCTTGATAGAGCGGGCTGCAACAGCGACTCTGTAACCCTGAGAGCCGAACTTGCGAGCAACAGACTGGCCGATGTTGGCGCCGTAGCCGAGGATGAGAATAACTGGTGATTTGGCTGCCATTGTTAAACTGAATGAGAAGATGTGAATGTGTTGAATGGATCGAATGTTAAGATGGTGGATGAGTATAACAACCAACAGAGAGACTTGGTCTCTTATATACCTGCTCGTCTATGAGATGAAATACGTCAAGTCGGACATATCAAACTTGTCTTATCAATCAAATCACATCTTATCGATCAATCTGTGAATATTGATCCGACGCGCGCGGATGGAGAGGCTGTTGTACCCTCCGCTCCGCGCCACAAACGCCTTGGGGTACATGGGCTTGACAGAATGATTGAGCATCCCCAACTCCGCAAATGCGGCTTACTGTCAGCATGAATTTATCAGCATCACCTTTTGCAGTCATTTGTCAGCCATGTGTTGCATTGATAAGCTAACACACTTTGTAGTTTATTCCATTGTTTATAGACCAACTCTGCCCATTTATGTATTCATTAGTAATGCGACGATTCTATCCCTCGTCGTGACGTGACTTCATATCACCATAATACCATTATCCGTCGTCTCACGATCATTCTGATGACTTTGGCGGAGTTCGGGGCCCAGGATTTTCTTGTCACTCTGGTTATCGTCATCAACCCGTTCATCATGCATGGCATATGCTCTTGTCTTGCTGCGTGGGAAGCCACAAGACCTAAAGAAATGGAGGTCAAGATAATTTAGGGTGTATGGTATATGTCTAAGTGTAGCTTGACTACCTATGAATGACTCCCTATCTACTCTCCTACATTCAAGCTGGTAAGGGGCGGATGAGTGTCCGTGGTTGGGTTTTCAATGACCAACGAATCCCCGCTGTTGTATGCAAAAGCCTTTTGCACCCAGACATACCCTGGCTTTGCCTTTTTGCCCCTTTCCATATGTCTAATCCAGTTTCCATACTTGCCGTCCCTCAATCTGTCAGCTACCTGTCGACACTTGCAAATCAGAAGCATACTCGTACACTCAACCGGTGGGAGATATCTCTCCCTGTCTGGCTCGTCAACGAGTTTGTCGGATATGCTTCTGTGTAAAATTGCAGTCCATTTAGAGGTTTTTCTCGAATGCGGCATCGTCCAGGCCACTTTGCTGCTGTCCAACGCCTTGCTGTTATACGGCCTATCAATAGGCCATGCATGACTACAATAGTGAGAGTGTCTTTGTTGTCTATCCACACAAACAAACGTGATACTCGGCGCAAATGACTCCCCAGGTTGGACCAGTCCCAAAGAAAGCCTCTGTTTCGACATTTTGATGAGCTCTATCGGCAGGTTTGATATGAGCTCTTGCATATGCGTGTCAGGAAACTGAAGCGGCCCGCCTGGATTGTCACCCTTCTGCATACAAATAGTAATCTCACGAAACGGTATGTTCCCAAAATTCCAGCCATGGTTGCGCAACATGTTTGGTATATGTAGAATGTCTTTTCTGGGATCGCAGTACCCGTGAGGCATCTGTTCCGGGGAGTACGAATCTGGGGGGTACCTTGGGAAGAGCTTGTAATGTTTCAGAGCGATGCTTCGCGATTCTTTGTTGATCATCAGGGCGACAGGTAATGGGGGTGATCCAATGTGCGGTGTGTCGTTTTTAGGGTTTCCTCCGAAGGCATTGCCATGACTCAAGAAATGGACTTGTGGTTCTGATAGGGTTAGATTCCAGCTCCAGATCTGATGTCTGACCTCTAGAGGGAAATTTGGGAAGAGATGGAATATTGCTGGCTGTGGCAGAGGTGAATCTCCCTTTTGTTCAGGAGCCTGGCATATATCATCTGCATTAACTGAGACACTTGCCATCCCTGTAGCAAAAACAGTCATGTCATGTGTTGTCTGACACAATTTGTGCAAACGGTTGCATTGAATGGAAGCCTATTGGAACGAAGTGCGGGGGCTTATGTTTCTTACTCAAGCTGGACCAACAATCTCCCGTTTACTAGGGTGTAAGGTCAATACTGTTTTCCCAACTGCTCTGGTACAGTGCATAGGTGCATAACTCCTCGTGTGATTCTTATCAGCCACAATTCTCGTATACACAAGAGGAGGTATACAAATGTCGATGTACAGATTCATGACTACTCTTCGTGACGACTTCCTGAACAGATTCGCGCCATTGACACGAACTAGCGAACAACTGAATGCGAGTAGCCCGATCATGATTACATATTCAGATTTACGTTTCGGCTGGTAAAGCCTGGCACAACGGAGGTCATTCCTTGCGTCACACAAAGGAGATCGCGACTACACTCAGCCATGGCCTCTTTAGATTGAGTTTTGATGCTGATGGAATCTGGGTTGCACATTCAAGTTGGCAGTGAAGAGTAAAAGGACCTAACGTCCTTGACTATTGAGATACTTAGATCACACTAGACAACTACAGACTGGTCTGACAAGATGGCCTTCAGAATGAGAGACTGGGTGAAAGGCTCCCTCATGAGTTTACAACAAAGATGAAGACCCAAGAAGAAGGATCCCTTTAAGAAGGCCAGCAGTACCAAATCGTCATGTGATTTAAACGAGAAGGGTTACTCAGAGCTTAGAAATGGCATCGCAACCAATCCCAGGGAGAGCTTGGCCGGAGGTTATTAGAATGAAGATCATCTGAGAATAGATACGCAGATCCAGTGGGTATTGTTATTTATAAGTGATCAGCATGTTGTTCATATGAGGCAAGCGAGGATCTATCACATGGGTTTTTTTTTCACTTTCGCTATCCATGAACTGCGAGATGAGGTTTAGAATTTCGGAACCTCTTTAAGCTTGAATTTCCGAGGCATTGCGGCGGTGAAGCTTATTCCGATCGTCGACGCCACGGCACATCCGAGCGCACCGGCCCCTCGACTCAGGAGAATGGTAAGCTCAAGCGAAGTGTATAGGGTAATTGTGTTTTTTTGCACCTCAACATCTGAAAAAGATGTAGTGAAGTCGTGTTTAGCTGTGAATATCTGTGAGCATTGAAAAAAACATATGTTTTTAGAAACATGTCTGTCTGTCTATCAAGTTGGTCAACAGAGGTCGTTAGCAGCATTGATAATTCTTTACAGCAACTATTCTCATCGGGGAGCACCTTCAAAGAGGACCAATAAACAAAGTTGACCGTTGCCAATAGTCTTGCCTAGCCTCTAACCCCAGATTGGAGCGAGTCAGCGAACCAGCATCTCGTATTGTGCAATAACCACCAAACGGCACGATTGATACTCTGAATAGGGAACCTTTGCGGGATCGTGCAGTCTAGATTCGTGAACCTTGGAATTGGACCTTCGATTTACGGAATTACCCCTGAAGGCTTGCAGGGCATGCTTGAATATTATCAGCGCTAGTACCTGAGAGTAGCGCCAACTGCAAGATTAACCGCCAAGAATACGAACTCCGCAGCGTCCCCATATACGGACAGGTCCAATCAGCATCCATGTCATGTCGCTTACCCCAGACCCAGCCTTCATCTCGTGATCTTCGGCAAGGAGAACACATGGAGGCTAAAAAGCTTAGCTCAGTTGAATCGTTACCCAGGCCAATCGACATGGAGACATTCGGATCAAACAAACGGTGGAGACCGGATCGAAAGGAGGTTCCAGGGGCAAAAAGAGGCGTTCTAGACTCACATTAGCAACCAATGATATAGCACTCCAAATCTCGGATATCCAAGCCATACGAACGTGCTTCTTTAATTAGGACCAATAGTCTGTTGCCGATATTTACCGCGCGGTTTGACTTGCCGAGATGATGGCAAAACCCAATCACCTGAGTCTAGGCTCCGAGGCCCCTGATCACGTCAAGTCTGTTGACAACGCCGTATAGACTGCAGAGGAGCCTGTGCTACTATGAGCTATGACCTTTGCTATGAGGCGCCAAGCGAAATTACAACACCATCTCCATTCGGATGGAGCACGCCTTGTTGAATCTCAACAGAAGCTAGACTAACCAGCTGTGTTATGGAGTAGCTGTGATAGTAGTGTTGATACTAGTAATCACAAGAACATAAAAGAAACCCATTTCCACCGTCAAAGTTTCTGTTCTTCACTCTCAGTCATCCAGTCGCTCATTCACACTCATTACTCAACTCTTCAAGAGACAGTCACTCATTAACTTTCTTTTTAATCAACCCCAACTAAATCAGTCAACATGAAGCTGTCCGCTGTCACCCTTCTCACTCTCGCCACCGGCATCATTGCCGCTCCTGTCGCTGATGTCAGCAAGGAGGTCCGATCTTACGCTAGCTACGAGCCTCCCAAGGACACCTACGAGCAGCCTAAGACTCCCAAGCAGGAGAAGCCCAAGAAGCCTGAGTACAACCACCCCAAGGCGCCCAAGCCTCATCACGAGAAGCCTAAGGCTCCTAAGCCTCACCACGACAAGCCCAAGCACTACGCTCCTCCTCACCACGAGAAGCCCAAGGCTCCTAAGCCTCATCACGAGAAGCCCAAGACTCCCTCTTATGAGCAGCCCAAGGCCCCCAAGCCTCACCATGAGAAGCCCAAGGCTCCTAAGCCTCACCACGAGAAGCCCAAGAAGCCTGAGTACAACCAGCCTAAGGCTCCCAAGCCCCACCA
>NC_031954.1:4126683-4208110 GCF_000303195.2 Fusarium pseudograminearum CS3096 | reverse complement strand
GGCTCCTAAGCCTCACCACGAGAAGCCCAAGAAGCCTGAGTACAACCAGCCTAAGGCTCCCAAGCCCCACCATGAGAAGCCTAAGAAGCCCGAGACTCCCAAGGGGCCTTCTTACGAGCAGCCCAAGGCTCCTAAGCCTCACCACGAGAAGCCCAAGAAGCCCGAGACTCCCAAGAAGCCTGAGTACAACCAGCCCAAGGCCCCCAAGCCTCACCACGAGACTCCCAAGAAGCCCGAGTACAACCAGCCCAAGGCTCCCAAGCCCCACCACGAGACCCCCAAGGCTCCTAAGCCTCACCACGAGACCCCCAAGAAGCCCTCTTACGAGCAGCCCAAGCAGCCCGCTTACGAGGCTCCCCACTACTAGATTCTTCTCTAGAATCTGTTGAGTAGTTGATCTCGGTGGTGTCTCTGCCTCTTGTCTCTACGAGACTCTGAGGTATGGACTGGTGTGGATGGAACGCCGCATGTTTGGATGTTTGACTTTTCCTTCTTGTAATTAATTGCCTTATTCTTATAATCACTCCAGTCAAATGAACAAGAAGGAATTCCATATAAACTTGATACTCTCCAATCCATTATGTGACATGTTTGCTTGAAAATGAATTGACAACGCCACTCGCCTGAAGGATCATCAGATGACGTGTATTTCGCAGGATCATCAGATGACATCTATTTCCAGTCTAGTCAGCATGTGAAACGCTGCTTGCTGACGCTGACTAACTATAAATATAGGCAGACGTGGTCAGCAGAGCTGAGGCTTTTCTTTCTGACTTCATCAACATTGTTCAGAAGTTGTAGCCATGACTATATGCTCACTCTGTTCTCCTGCCCTGTCCAGTCCTTCAGGCCTTCCAACTCTCCCCGCGTCATGGAATACTGGCTGTGGTATTGTTGAATCCAGCTCTACGCCGTATTTCTTTGCGGACAAGGACTGCGAGACCCCGCCTGAAGAAATCGGCTTAGCTCACCATGTAGGCCTTGACGCCCTCACCGAGTCAGCAAAGGAATGTCCACTATGCGAGCTCATTCTAAAAAGAGTCGATAAGTTCATTCAAGGGCTGGAAGAGGTGGAACAGGATACTCACTCCCGTTATTTTGTGCTCGAGGCTCAAGGCCATGGAGTACCAGAGACATGGTTTTTTAAACTTGTCCAGAGACTTGATGGCGGCGAAGGTTTTGCTGTCTTTGCTAATAGTAAGAAGAGGAGTTACATGTATTTGATGGATGTCTTTGGCTTCTGCGTCGACCCAGCCGATTCTCTGTATTCTGCTATGACGCGAGGTGCTGAAGCGTCAGGGACCTCGCACAAAGGAAAAATCAGAGGATCAAAGGTCGGGCCTGATGCTGGGTCGAAAGAAACCTTAAGCGTGGTAACAGGCTGGGTCGATGACTGCATCCAGAGCCATGATCGCTGTCAACCGGCCAAGACTCGTCTCCCTTCACGCATTCTGGACCTAGAAGCATCGGACAACCCTAACAATATTCGTCTACTGGAAACAGTAGGCGACGAAAAGTACGGCTCTTACGTGACTCTCAGCTACTGCTGGGGAACTGATCCTGCTTTCCATGTGCGAACTACCCACTCAACTATGTCAAGCCATCTTGACAGCATCGACGTGAACAGTCTTCCGCAGACGTACAAAGATGCCATCAAGATCACTCGCCATCTCGGTATCCGATACCTATGGATCGATTCATTGTGTATTTGCCAGGACGACTTGGAAGATTGGGCCCGAGAGTCTGCTGCTATGCAGCAAGTCTATGCTGGAGCATACTTGTCCATCGCGGCGGATAACGCTGCGGGCTCTGAACAGGGGTTCTTGACAAGGCAAGACCGTTCATATGTGCCGGCTACGATCAATATCTCAGCCCATGCTAGTGATTCGGCTGAGTCGAACAAGGTGGCTGGATATGTCTTTGAAGTGCCACCGATCAAGGCACATCATGCCCGAGCATGGATGGTATTCAACAAGGAACCCCTCACTGTACGTGGATGGGCCATGCAAGAGCGACTTCTTCCTATAAGAGCCCTCCACTTTGGCAGCGACCAGATGTTCTTTGAGTGCAACTGTCACATGTTGTCAGAAGACGGCGTCGAGGTCAAGGGTCGTTGGAACTCGCTGTATCCCCTCAAAGAGAAAGGATTCAAGGATCTCGCGCGCAAATCGAGAGTGAGCGCCACGCATCAGCTATGGTACCTGATCCTTGAAGACTTCTTCCATAGGAAGGTTACTGTGAAGAGTGATCGACTACCTGCGATTTCCGGTCTGGCAACGATGTTCCAGAGCAGGCTTACCTATGAGATGGTATCAAGAACCGGCTCTGGAGAAGTTCAATATGTTGCTGGGCTCTGGAGCAATGCCCTAATCGAAGGTCTTGGATGGTCTGCACTCGGGAGAGAGGAGATAACCCTGCCTGACAAGAAACCACTCCCGGGTGAAGAGGGTTATATCGCACCTACCTGGAGCCCTGCTTCTTTTGACGATGCCTCTGCTCATGGAATGACCATGCCCGGCTGGGTTGACATCGCCACTGTTACAGACTTTGGTGTGACGCCAAAGACCATGCATAACCCATTCGGTGAACTAATCGATGGCTGGATCCGCATCCGAGGTCCGATGATCAAGCTATCGCTCAGTAAATTACCGGATGAGGACCAAGAAAAGCTGGGAACCTGGCGCCGCAACATGAGACTCTGCACGCCACGTGGCGATGCCTATGGTTCATTCTGTTCCATGGATACTATTCACGGACAGAATGAAGAAACACGCGCTTGGATTAAAAATAACGAGATATTTGCATTAGTCTTGTCGGAAAAGAAATATGACGGAGATGAAATAGCGGGAAAAAAACTCTATCATGCACTGTTGGTCATGCCTGTGAGCCAGGACAGGCGGGTTGTGTCTGATAGGGACGAGTTTAGGAGGGTTGGGACATTCTTTGTGGACGAAGATAACATTGGTGATGATAAGAGTCAGTACAGAATGTTGATATGTTTGCGGAGATAGTTTTGGTTTAATTGATTCGACGATTGGATTCCTGAGGGAAGTAGTACGAGGATTGATACTATGGATGTGTATAGTGGGCGTCTCTGTCATCACGCCCTTGAAGAACACCTGATTGTCACTGTTAACACGATGTTGCTGTTTGCTACTCCCTTGAAACGTGTATGAGAAGTTGGTGGTGACTACTTCCATCCTCGTTGCTGACTACGCTGAAGCTTGCCACCAAAACGTTTAGCCCCTGTTGCTAGCTAGGTAGTCACTTTGTCACGGCGTATATGTTATTCTAAAACGTCTTGGGATTTAGTTAAAGGCGGTCAACATTATAAATAAATAAAAAGTCCTAATCATACAGGTTTGAAGGTGTCCTCAGGCACTTCATGAAAAAGCGAGATACCACCCCAATACCGACCCCACCAAGTCAACCTCCCCCTCCATGGAAACCATTTCGATTCACTCGTTTCAACTTTGTGAGGATGCGTTTGTATATCCACGATATGAGTGATGTCTTTCCGCGATAACGACATACCAGCGCTGGCCGTGACATCGATTGGTTCAGCCAGACAATCCAACCGCACGACGCCAAGAGTACGCACACGACCGTCCCCGTAGCGAAGCACAAGGCCGGTGATTTCTGTCAGGCCGTTCCTGTTCTTGATCCAGCAAGGCGTGATAGTTAATAGGCCTTTTAGTCGTTCTGAGAAATAAAAGTAGTTTCTCCTCCATGATCCAGTAACCGGAGTTGTCGTCACCTCGGGTGCTGCCTTGGCACCGACTAATGGCTTATTCTTTTCTTGAAAAGCCAATTGGTTGATACCTCTCAGTGATTCATCAAAGTAGATAGTAGAGGGTTCTCCAGTAGGCAGGTCAACGAGGTGATTCCAGTTGAATGGCTCCCTCTCAGAAACCATTGGGCCGATGTTCCAAATTCGCCCTTTGCTGGTCCGCATTACTAGATCACTACTCCGAGAATGAGTTTGCCATCCCCAGATCTCAGTGATCTGTTCGCCCTCGTCGAGGACAAAGTGGAGCCACATGGGTTTAGTACGAGAAGGAAGGTGGCGACTGTAATCTTGATAACGTATTGCAGGCGTATTCGGATAGTGAGCGACCAAGGCCAGACAATACCTCATACCGTTATGAGAATAACAACAGGCGCTCAATGCATTCATCCCGACATCGTTCAAAACGAGAGGGCGCATTCTCTTGACCATTGGCAAGCCCTTGGCTCCTCTGTTGAGCCGTGCAACTCGTGGATGATCTTGAGGCTTCATGGGACTCGGCCAGTATGTTTTCGCAGGCCTTTTCAGTCCTGGTGTGCGGTAAAGAGACCGTACTTTGACACCGTCCGATATAACCTTCACCTGTGTATTCATGGCAGTAAAGGTAATAGTCTCCCACCACAGAACCGTGTCCTCCGTGGTGTCAGGTACTGTTTTGTTGTCGGGGATTGCAAATATGACCTTTCTGACGCCCAGATGGTCATGTGCGACATAGAATGTGTTGTTACCGTCAGACGGTGGTCGGATGAATACTGAAAAGGATCCATCGTTGGGTTTGTTAGATAATCGGCTGATGTAGTGGTTTCCCTGTAGGGATATGAAGGTAGCCCAGATTGGGCCCTGATGATTCAACCAATAACCGTCTGGCTCTGGTTCACGGAGGCCAGGGAGAGAAGTACCATGGCACATCATGATATGAGGTAGACACCATCGTACGACTTGCTGTGTTATCTCCGGTGGTAGCTTGGATATCTCGCTGAGAATGTCTTCATCCGAGGGCTGTGCGGGTTCAACCCTTGCTAGTGTTTGGACGTGGTATCGTCTTTGGGCAGCGGCAGATGGTGACAATGCAAAGTCCCCAGCAAGGACCTTTGCTATCTTCCAAGGAGTCAACCCGTGGCTTATCAAATATTCGGCGCACGTCAAGTGACTTGCCAGTGACCATTTGCCGTCATTTTCCCACGTGAGAGTGTATCTGAGATAATCACTCCAGCTCAGCCCCTCAGAGTTTAAGGTAGAGTCCGAGTCAAGGTGCAAGTCAGGGTCCGACTCAGGGTCCGAGTTAGTCGTTTCTGATGCCTCTGTTGACTCTGTTGCCCCCGATTTGATGAACTCGAGCTGACTCATGTTGAACTCGACGGACTGTAATGGCTGCTCGGCATCCTCTTTGACTAGGGAAAATTAGCAGCTGCAGCTGTTCAGAGACGCATAACTGGCTTACTGATGACGACATGTTCCCCTTCTTGGAAAGCGGCCTCGCACAAGGTGCAGAAAGGTCTGACGGACATGGGCTTGTACATGTTGAAGCAGGTAGGTGGGTGGGTTTAATGGAAGCCGGCGGCGATAGCGGGGTCCTCACTAATAGATAGGTAGGTACCTGTCAAGGGTTAGCTCAGCCACTTACAATGCATTTCTATGACATACGTCAGCGGCAAACTCACCGACAAGGATTGGTATTTTGATACACGATCGTCAATGCCGATTCATAGGGGGTTTTCTGCAGTAACTACCTAGGTCAAGTTTAAAAGAAGAAGAAGAAGAAGAAGAAGAAGAAGAAGAAGAAGTGGGTTACTGAGCAGTCCTTTAATATTGTGCGGGAATAAGGTTGCTGTTGTGCCCTACTCACGCAAGACAACAGAAGTCAATATCGTCTTTAAAGTTGTACCAACCACCAAATAAAATGCATCAGGCTTAACCAGCTAATGCAGCCAGCCCTTCCAGGTACTTGTCAGCTGTAGTAATCCCAGGACATCGGAATAATTAGCCGCTGCAGGCACAAGAGATGAAAAATAGATCAGCTTATACCACTTAGACTACCTTTCTTAGGCCACTTATTTTTATTTCCCAAGGCTTGGCATGCTAACAATTTTATTACTTGCTGGATAGACTTCTACTTAGATACTTTAATTGTTGGACCTTATTAACATCATTGGCTCCGAAATAAAACTCAATAGCCGAACAGTGTCTAATTTCTAATCTATCACGCACCTCGAATATCCTTCATAGGTCCATCATTTGAATAGCCAAGTCGCCCTGCAACTTATCCAGGTCCGTTGACCAAACAACGTCAAACCACGCCATAGACCGAAGCTCACTCATCACATCCTCCCAACTCAACTTCCTCAGCGATACAATATGACTCAGATGATCTACAAAGAATTGTCTCTCACCATCCACTTCAACAATAGCTCCAGCAACTAAGACAAACAGTTTCAAATGCTCAGGAACCGAACATGGCAGTCCCTGCTCACCATACAGTCTTGACAATTGTCCTCTGAACTGTGGAGTTACCAAGTTGAAGCGTCTGTTTCCAGCTAGAAATGTTGCCGGTCCCGAGAGATATAGAAGGGCTGCAAGTCGGACTATCTCATATGTTCTTAAGCAAAGCTCGCGCGAACCTTCGTCTGCCCCGAGGCTCCCATATCGAGGCAACGTGAGGACAGTATGAATTGTTGTTTGTAGAGCTTCAAGGAGATCTTCGTCCTGACTCTGTTCAAACTCAGACTTTCCTGTAGCCAAGCTGGATAATTTCGAAAGCATCTGGAGAATCTTGTCGACATCTGCGTGGCAGCGTTTCTCAACATCTAGCGACGAACCCACCACCTCGCATATTTTTTGAGACCTATCTGCATGGTTCTTCTGGAATGCCAAGTAAGGTACTTGATCCAAAGCCATGGAACCGATCAAGTCCACCCTAGAAGTGTCAGCAAGCCACCATTAAAAATCCAAGCGAGAGTTGTACCAGATAGCTGTAACTCGTATATATCGTGAGGTAAGTGTGTTAATACCTCCTCTATACAAAATCATATTTTGTAGCCCATACATGTGAGTTTTCCACCTTTTGAGGTTATTGGTAAACAGCTACACCATCATTAGTCACAATCTTCCAGAACAGACTTCAACAAGACTACTTACATCGTAGCTTGCCAAATTAACAACCACACCGATGATGGCTTCATGAGCTTGAACAACCGGGCCATCAAACCTTTGCCTCAGACTTTCAACCGAGGCATCATACTGCAACAGACTGGAAGCGGTCTCGTGTGGTTCTTGTCCTCCAGTGCGCTCAGGGTCGACCTCAAGACGAGCCAGAGCTAAATGAAAGGCACTTTCATCGACGAAGGACAGAGAGAAACAAAGTTCCCGCATCAGCTGACATACAGGCGCCTCTTGAGATATAGCCACTGCAAAACATTAGAAGGCAATACGACGGACATTCAGATATAGAACTGACAGAAATGAATCATTTTACTTGTGCGCGCCGACATGGGAAGTGATCTGAACTTCTTTTGTTCGGGAACGGGAGACGGGATGAGACGCAGGCAGTGCCGAGGTATGGGAGCTGATGATGTATCCTGGGCTGATGCATTATGATCTGACTCATCACGATCTCGCGCATTTTGACCAGGTGCAAGAGAGTCTGCCGTGCTAACAACAGTCGAGACGGGTAGTTTTTCAGAGCTGTTTGAGTCTGAATGAGGCGGCGATGGCAGAGTAATCGGTATCGTCTTGTTTGGCCGGTGGCGCCTTCGAGTGAGGCCAATCGGTTTCATCACATGGCTATTAATTTTCTTTTGCGTCCCTCGATTTTTGATATCCTGCGGTCGCGCAATATTGACAAATAAAAAATCTGTCGTAGGCGGAGGGTTGTGAAGCTTTGTTTGCGACATCACGGCGGTGAGGAACGATGCGATGCGATGCAATGCGTGTCTGGCTTGAATTGAATAGATTGGTCAAGGTCGAAATGTCAACCCCCAAGGACAGGTATTTATAAGACTTGGCACTTGAGAGGCAAAAGTACCAGGATTCGATGCAACTGTCAGCACTAACAGGGATGTCTGAACTTGGCAAGGTTACAACTGTGAAAAGCCTGGGGAAAGGACAGACTAAAACCAGGGTTATAGAAGTTAAATCTGTGGGCTTGATTGAGTAGATAGCATTTTAAGTGTATAGGTTGTATGTGTGATTGTATGTGACTTGCTATACGCAACGCGATAACGCCGTGGCACGCCTTTTCAGCGACTCCAAGGAACACTATCAGTATTGCTCTCACCGATATTCTGTCATTCGTCATATCACTTCTCATCTAGTCCAAATGCCGTTGATAAACATGATGGTCCAAATGGATAGTGCGCGCTGGCGTACAAGTGGTATTGATGGTGAGGCAGGCATGGGCAGTGCAGTAGAAGTGAAACATAAGAGTCGGCCGCTATAGTTTCGACATGACCAACTCGTGGTTCATTATGATTCGGGCAATTATTATCTAGCTTTTCATAGCAATAATGAAAGTGGCTAGCCTGGTCATCCTCCGCAAGTAGATGAATTGGCAATATACTTGCTAACTTGATAAGTAGCTACGCATGTCACGCTCAATAAGTTCATGGTACATCACAACATCGTTTCTTGGTCTTAAAACTGCACCACAAAAGTGTTTCTATTGCCTTTCAGATAAGTATCTAATGTTCGCTTCCCAAGTCCTTGACTGTCCTATATCCATTCTTATCGTAATACTGTTTCAAAGATCTTTTGTCGGCAATCATGCTTGGAAAGCAAGTCTGAATAGATAGAGAAGATCGCTTGGTAGGCAATGCGAATGACAGTTGCATCATCAGCCTGTCCAAAGGTGGCAGCATGTGCATCCTTAGTTCTGCGTCCACGTGCCGGATCCGCTGACGAGCGAGGCAGGGCTGAGGGGGAAGTCAAGATCACCCTTGGCGGTGACACCGTTACTGAGGTTCAATCTAAAGTGCTCTGGTCCGATTTTTCCATCGAATGATACTGTAGAACTCAGTTCATTGACACTGTTGTATGTAAGGGTGACTTGGTTTGCGTTGAAAGGCGGCATAGCGGGGTCCATAACTCCCACAAAAGTAAATTGCACGCCGTCAACAGAGAACGTGAGGGTTATCTTGTTGGCACCGTTGCGAACGAGGGTTCCTGGTGCAGTAGGCATGTTGGCTGGGATATGACGTGGAGAAGAAGATAGTGGGTGTTGAGCTATGTTGAAGTGATTTGGAGGAGTATGAAGATGGCTGGATAAGATGAGTCGTGATGGGAGCAGCCCTTTATATCCGATCCGAATGAATTGAGACTAGAAAGAAGATGGCTTGCTGTAAGCTGAAACTTTCCTTCAGATACGCCATATGTAGTCATAAAGCGTCGTCGCATTCGTGCCACGGTGGACTATGTCTCATTGTCGTTCGATATATGCAGAAGTAAGCAGCCATTGGAAATAGTACCTGGCGCTGAGAGTTGGAAGAGACGAGCTGAAAACCCGATTGAGTAATTGATAGACCAGTAGTGCGGTCTATCGCCCTCGGACTGCCTGTCTAGATATGATAGAATCATCGGAGGTAAGCCGTTCCATCCAATAAATGCGGCCTCTCCAGATAATCAGATCCAGCTCAAAGTTACTTCCTTGAATTACCTCCAATGGCTTCCAACTGTACGGAGTACCTATGTCTTGGCGATTTTCTTTCCCAATGGAAGAAGATCCACCTGCGTAGCGGGCCATCTCAACGCCAGGTATGTAATAGCATGGCATTTCCCGTCCAGTGGTCCGCAATACTGCTAGTATCAGCAAGTCCCCTCAATAATTGGCATCTATCAAATGCAGCATCAGATTCGTAGAGACGTCAAGCCGGCCCATAAAGATAGTTTGACTACGTCGGTACTTCGTCAATCACTGTACCGATGCTCGTCAACGGAGTCACGATTCATGATGTAAGTGTGAGCTGGCAAAAGGTATATATCAGTAGTTGGAGTTGTTTGTAAATCAATTACTACTGGCCACTATCGAATGCACGGACTCAAACCAGGGCTATAGAGGTTGAATACGTGGGCTTGATTGAGTGAACAGTTCAGTATCTCAAGTTTGTAGGTCAAAGGAGTAATTGTGTTGCATACTGTACAACACGGCACGTCTCTTCAACGACCTCCAGGTACATTCATCAATACTATTCCCAGTATCATCATATCGCTTGTTATAGTACTTGTCGTTTATTTCACATGCCGTGATAGATACATGACGGTTCTAACGGATATTACACGCTAGTATCGCAACTCCGTTTCATGGACTCAAAGCTGCACTGCATAAATACAATATGTCCATCGCCTCTCAACTAAGTACCTAGATCTTCCATTTCCACATCCGTGGCTACCCAGTACACATTCTTGCTCTAATAATGTTGGAAAGATCAAACAAATGTCTTGGTTGCCCCATCAGCCTGTCCAATAGAAGCAGTAACCGATCGCTTCCGCGGTCTTAGTGCCGCATCCACATACCGGTTCCATTGACGTGCTGGCCGGACCCAGAGCCGTGACCGGAGACGATGGGTTCGTTGAGACTACCCTTGACGGTAACACCGTTAACGAAAGTCAATTCGATATCGGAAGGTCCGATGTGTCCATTGAATTGATGATTAGAAGCCATGTCATTGGGACTGTGGTATGTAATGGTGACATTGTTTGTGTTGAAAGGTTGAATTTCGGGCGTAAACTGCCCTAGACAAACAAGTGGTGATCCGTCGATAAAAAAGGTGGAAATGAATTTATTGCCATCGTTGTGCGCAAAGGTTCCTCTTGAAGTAGGCATGTTGATTCAGAGGTGAAATCAAGATAAAGTATGAAGGGGTTATGATTTATTGGGGGTGATTTGGGAACATATGATGATGATGAGTGAAGGAGATTGAGTGTCAGGGAGACTACCTTTTTATGCTCAAAACTTATAGATGTAAGTTAAACGTTGAATCTGAAATAGGAAAAGTAGATGACTTGCTGTAAGCTGCAACTTCTTTTCTTACTCATGCATTATGTAAATGCGCCAAGATTGATAATATCTCTTGCTAGTCAAGGCGTGCAGGAGAAATCAGCCATTGAGGACACAATCTAGCGCTGACAGCTGGACAAGAAGAGCTGAACCGCTCGATTGAGCAATTGATAGACCAATAGTGGCATTGACTGCGCTCAGGCCGCCTGTCTAGACCCGATAGAACCATTAGACATAAGCCGCTCTATCCAATAAGTGTGACTTCTGCAGAGAATCAGGTTTTGCTCAAACTATCTTTCACCCATTACCTCTATCTATTTGCTTACTTTCAGCTGCTACATAGAAAATATTTTGTACATTTGTTTCCTCAATGTAACAAGGTCTGACCACCTGCATAGCGACTCATCTCTATGCCACGTATGTGACAGCACTGAAATAAGCCGGCTTTAATAACGTTCCACGCTTCTGGTATCCTGTACACAGTGTGGCCTCGTTGTGAATGTGCGCTTTCGAATCCCATATGTTGGGACATCTTGTCGTTTATGAATTAATTATCATTACGCACCACTAGATGTTGTTAGGTAGACGGCGCCCTATGGGAAACCATCCATTGCTGAGCAAAGCTGACTGCTGTCTTCAATGAGAACAAGTAACAAGGTGCTGCTCCAATATGTCCTCTCGTTACATCACCCTCCCGTAAAAACTCTTCTCCCAAGTTCAAAAAGTCATCATCGCTTATAGCTACATCTGAAACCGTCATCCACATTTTAACACCGTCCACTGAAGCTGCAAACCGATTATCAAACTTCTTCGACTCAATTCTATACTCAGCCAAGTGGAAGCAGGTGCACTTGTCAAAATCAACACCAATCAGCAGAACCTTTGCATCTAGATCTTCCAAGCGAGCGAGGGGGCTGGACTCGCCCAACATGCAGTCCAAGGCATGACCTTCGGTGATGAATGTAGCGTTTGCACCGACTGCGCTGAAGGATGTTTGAGGATGCATGCTTCGCACCGCACCAGGCCAATTCCTCACAGTTTCTGCCAAGACACCCATTCCTTGTGTGCGACTTGTGTGCGGGTTAAAAGGCGGCATGGTATATCGGATTGTTTGCCACCATGCTTGAGGGACAGGCGGATTGACCCATGCTGATGGATCTGAGTTGCTGCTTGTTTGCGTGGGTACGACCAATGTCCCCTCGGGAGAGAGAACATCGAGGAGGGAATGGGTTAGAGTCTCGGCTCCTCCGTTTATCCAGCCTATCTTGCTAAGAGAAGAGTGGACAAGGACAGTATCTCCCTTGTTGAGGCCGAGAAAACGCATGTTATTTGCAAGGGAGGATTTGGTACACAGAGGTCCGCTAAGAGGCTGAGGCGGCATTGTAATAGATTGGGGTTGTAGTTGTTTGGAACAATCAGTACGATTTCCTCGTAGTAATTGGTATGGAAGTAGCAAAGAGTTTCGAAGTGTTGAAATCACGACCTTTGGATATGAGGACCTCCTTCACTTTTGATGTTGTGCATAGCGTACCTAAAAGCGATTTACACACTAAGCTGCTTACGTTGACCGAGTGACTCATTGTAGCTTCGTATACCGTAGATATAACACAAGTGTATCACTTTGCTAGGTACAGCTTTAATCGAGAAGGGTGAGCTACCTACAATCAGCGATCATTGTGGCCTCTCGTTATTAAAGGGTGCTGGTATGACCCGTACGTCGCGGCAAATGGGATTTAGTTAATTGCTACCAAGTGTTAGTAGAGAGACATAGAAACATGGCACTTTACGATGATGTTATCATTTGTTTTAATACAAAGTGATGGGAGTGAGGATGATGAAAAAGAAGGACACAAAGGAGACCCTAGATAAAATTGAATACATACTGTCATGAATAAATCAGAAGTGAACCAGCCACTATCAACTCCATACCTCCACAACTCCGTCGCGCCATTTCCCTACCTCAACCTCGGCCTACTCAGAGACGGGTATCGCTGAAAAAACAGAGCAAAAACCCTGAACTTACGATTCACGCTTCTTCTGCTGAAGCCGTCGAATCCCATCCATGAGCCTCTGGCGCTCAGCATCCAACTGGGCGCGCTCCACGTCGCTGGCCCTGTACCGCTCCAGAATCTTGTTCAATTCAATGTCAGTGGAGACATTTCCAATGACATGACTGACGCGCTGGATTTCGGCATTGTTGAGAAGATTGCGTTTCTGCAGATCAAGATCTGCCATCTCTTCTTCAAGCCTGTTGATCTCTGCTCTCTTGTCGCGTTGCTTCTGGGATAGCTTCTTCTTCTGGAGGTAGTTTTCGATCTGGTCACCCACATCTGAAATTTCGATGATGTGATGGGGATCTTTGGCCTTGCTGAAGCCAACTCTGCTGGAGAAGGAAGAGCTGCTAAAGTCTGTGGGAGCGGACGCTCTGGTGGCTGGTGCTTTGGAGGTCTCTGTTTCGAAACCTTCGATCTCATCTTCGACCAGATCATCGATCCCCAAACTCTTCAGGCGCATGAGGAAAAGGGCAACTTCGTGATTGATGTCCACTCTGAGTTGTGCTGCTGCAGAGTCACTGTAGTCTGAAGAAGAACTCATGTTGGGCGAAGATAGGTGTGTTGGTGTTTCGTTTGTGAGTTTGTGTATGCTGTGTCTTACCTTGAGATCTGTTATGTGTTGAGCAAATGTAGATAAGATTCTGGTGTTTGGTGAGATTTGTTGATCTATGAAGTGCCCTTTATATAGAATTTTAGAATCCTGTAATTCATTCCAAGCTGTCGGACTAAGTAGTTGTTCATAGCACAAGTACCTTTGTTCAAAGGCTTTGCCTCACGGTTGACTGCATGGACAAGACGCGCAATGCCTTTTCAAGCAGAACAAAGACAATTCAATACAGGCGGCAGGCTGCAAGTCGTAGCAAGTTCGGAATTCCCAATCATCTGCACAGCATACGTGTCAAAAGAACATTCACTGCATGCTTAACAATGACGCCAATCCTCAATCATCGATGTCAATAATGGCAACAAGCGGATGACAACAGTCTATTCATTGCACAAGTCTACCTACAGTATGAAACGTGCGTTGGCTTTGAAGGTCCAAATGAATTTATATCGGTTGTAGCAGCCGTTGCCTGTCGTGACCTTATCTGGGGTGGTGGATGCAACTGCCTTTGAATAATTGGGGAATGGCCTCGTACACAAAGAAACGAAAGAGCTCGTGGAGTTTTATCGTCTATTCTCATTGCATCTGGTTTTGACAATAATACAGTCACAAATTCCTCGGACCATGTCATGCACATCAATACTCATATTCATCAAAGGTAAAAAGCACCTGCCCTACACCTAAAACTTCCGCTCTTGCTCGTCACGCCTTTATCTGATACGACTTCAGTCATAGCTTCACCCGGCCTTTGACAGCTCGTTTAAGAGGTCTACAACTTTGTTCGCGCTCTCATCCAAGTTCTCGCCAAGAGATTCCAGGAGCTTGCAAATTTCGGCAATCTGGCTCTCCAGTATTTCGCAATCACGGAGCCTCTTATTCAGCAGGTCTTTACCCTCGCCGCTGTCGCAAATTTTGCTTTGGTGCTCTCGAATGTGAGCCTCATATGACTCCATCTGCTCCCATAATCTTCGTCGCGATTGGATAAGAACTTCGCTGTATGCATGTTCCGTGGCGATCTTGGCTTTTATCTTTGCGATAGTAAGGAGAGGAGATTCAGTTGCAGCAGATCCTGTTCATTATATTAGTTGATGTTTGCGCTGATGAGGGTATTCGTACCGGTTGTTTCGAGGGTTGTGTCGCTTGTTTTGGTGACGGGTTTGTTCTTGATCCCAGTATTAACCACAATTGATCTGTTGTTCTTGGTGCCGGTATCAACCACGATTGATCCATTGTTTCTGGTGCCGGTATTGACCTCGATTGATCTATTGTTGTTAATCCCGGTATCAACTTCGATTGATGTGTTGTTCTTGGTCCTGGTATCAACCTCGATTGATCTGCTGTTCTTACTCTCGGTATCAACCTCGCTTGATCTGTTGTACCTACTCTCGGTATCAAACTCGATCGATCTCTTGATAGCCGTACCAAGGTCATCGTCGGGACGGGGGATGAGAGTTGACAGAGCCTCTATAGTCTCGGGCGGCAGGTCGTTGTCTTTGGTTAGATCAGTAAATGGCAGCTTCATGCGAGAGCGGGACGGCAGGTGCTCACAATATGTGACATTGCTTCTGGAACGCAGGGACCTGGTGTTGGGGCTGAGCTGATCTGAATCCATATTCGGTATCTGTAAATGTGTTGCTAAGCTGATGCGGGGAGTAAGATGAGTGGTGAGAGTAAATATTTTAAGAGGCCCTCATGAAGACGATATTTGTTCGGGTAGGTAGGTAGGTACTACCTTCTGGATATTGGTCCGATTTGTTTGCCAAGCGTTTGCAGTGTCCAACACTGCCAACGAGCTTTGGTTATAGCGGTAGACCTGCCTATTGTCATTTTGTTTACTGACATGGGACTCGGATATCTCACGTTGCACAACAATCAGCGCCGGGAAACTGCATGTTTATTATGGATCTCATTTACCTGAATATCTTACGAATACATAAAACTGGGCTGCCGCTGTTTGTTGTAATGTAGAACAGCGATTGGTAGCGTCATTAGATGGCCTAGGACTGACTATCCAACACAGGGACAGTACAGACATGTCGAGTCATCTCTCACTGTTCCGAGTCGGAAGCTGCAGATGAATAAAAATAATTTATTAGTCAATAAACTCCAAAAATAACCAGGAACCAACGCTGATCTATTGTCATGGTTAAGATAAGGCGGCTGGATGGATTAATAATGTCCCTATCTTTCCCCACTAAACATCCCAAGTTTAGCGAACAAACCGCTAAGTCATCAATGATGCTCCTGGTCATCGCGTCATCCGCAACCCCATCTTCGTGCTCTCTTTTTCTTTCTCTCATTGTATTGTTGTCAATACAAACGAAATGTCTTCTAATAGTGATCCCGAAGCTCCGGTCCGAAACGATGAGCAAACGCCGCTGCTCATAGACCACCATGCCGAAACCGAACAAGCCGGTCATACCCAGTCCGAGATAGTGCCAGCGCCTACGCCCGAGAAAAGACCAAAGAGCTGGTATGCTTGGAGAATTTTCTGGGTTATTCTAGTCATAGTAATCTTGGCTGTCTTTATCAAGGGATGGATTGATTCAGATGAGACCGAGGTACCTTAGATCTCGTGTACAGTAAAACAACCACTAACGAGCACAGTTCGACCTCAAGAAAGCCCTCAAGCGGGCACTTGGTGGAGGACTGAGTGGTGCTGCGGCCATGGTGTTGCAGGTTTTACTACTAATGGTGAGATACCTTCTGATCATGGCAGAAACCCTGTTAACAGTGACCATGAATAGCCTTTGCGAACAATTATGAACTATCAGTACCGCCACGGAACATCCTTTACTCTAGCAACGAAGACTCTATACACTGAGGGAGGTATTCGAAGATACTACCAAGGCATTGCACCTGCACTGTTTCAAGGTCCCATCTCACGATTCGGAGATACGGCAGCCAACGCCGGAATCCTTGCCCTTCTGCAATCAAACCCGTATCTCAAGGACCTTCCCTCGCCCATCAAGACCATATTCGCGTCTCTTTGGTGAGTCTTATTCTATATCATTCATCAGGGATGATATTAATGTACCATACAGTGCCGCAGCGTTCCGTATGATTCTCACTCCTATCGACACTCTTAAGACAACCCTTCAAGCCCAAGGAGCAAGAGGTACATCCCTTCTACGACGGCGCATCAAGGCCAACGGGATCGGTAGTCTATGGTGGGGAGCCTTTGCTACCGCTGCTGCCACCTTTGTCGGGCATTACCCATGGTTCGCCACGGTATGTACGGTTAATGCAGCAACTGGCGTGGTGCTGACCGCCGGCAGTACAACTATTTATCCGAGACTATAACAGAACCACCTAGACACCCTCTTGTCTGGTGGTTACTCCGACTCGCATTTATTGGCTTTTGCGCTTCCATCGTGTCCGACTCCATCTCAAACTCACTGAGGGTCGTCAAGACATACCGCCAAGTCAACGACATCAAGATCTCATACTGTACGTCGCCCATCAACTATACATATTACAAGTTACTGAAAACAAATTTAGCCGAAGCCGCGCGTGCTGTTGTTGTCCAAGATGGTGTCTTTGGTCTTCTAGGTCGTGGACTGAAAACCCGCATCTTGGCCAATGGTCTGCAGGGAATTCTATTTTCTATCCTTTGGAAACTATTCCTGGACTTGTGAGTGCCTGTGTATACCTGAGTAGGCAATGCTGACTTTTATAGATGGGAAAAGAGAACCTAGCTCCGGAATTGAATCCCTGTGGAAACACCTCGTGAAACGACACGTACTAAGTGAAATCTGGCCCGGGTCACTTCAACCTTGGATTCACGGTTTTATACATACATGACCCATCTAAACACATGAAACAGCAATTGCGATACCCTGGAGAACAGTGAGGACTGTATTTAAAAGCTATATGGAGGCTGAAAAGACGACTGAATGCTGGATAAATATATGCTCCCTATGACAATTATGTATATTTTATTTACGTAATCTATTCTCTTACTTGTAAACACCTCAAATGTAGTCCTAGGTTCCATCCGCCTTCCCTGTACATCGACACCCCTGTTCAAACCTCACTGGTGACAAACCCTTCAAGTTGATCACTTGTCCTCTTGGTATACTCGGTAACGATACGCTCATAGTCGTTAACCCCCCTTCCCCAAGTAGCCGTCAAGGCCTGTTGGTATTGCTTCTCTGGCGTTGACGGAGCCTTTTCCCCCTCAGCGTTGAAGTATGATGGCGTGCAGATAGTCAAGGCTGAGTACCACGCTGCATTCTTAGCCACTTGAGCCATCCACTTTTCTTCGTCTCTCCTATCAACCTCAATCACTAGACGTTCAGGTTGCTTAGATTCCTTTGTCGCCTGGGCAATGACATGTGCAATCAATCTTCCAGTGATATCGAAACCAGAGGTCATATTATACGACGCTGGACTACCGCGACCGAAAACGGAAAAGAGGTTAGGGAAACCATTGGTAGCTACACCGAAGAGGGTTCCAACTTCGGATGAGTCCCATTTGTCTTTCAGGAGACGTCCGTCGCGACCAATGATACTGGCTTTGAGTAGTTCTTCAGGGAGCAACTGGCCCGAAGGTGTGAAACCAGTAGCAAGTACAAGGACGTCAACGTCAAGCTCACGACCACCCACGACGATGCCGCGTTCTGTGTAGCGGTCGATTCCATTTCCGTTCGTGTCCACAAGAGTCACGTTGTCACGATTGAAAGTGGCAAGATAATCGTCGTTGAACGTTGGTCGTTTGCACCACCCAGGATACCATGGCTTCAGTTTCTCGGCTGTGTTGGGATCCCGTACCTCACTGTCGACACGGGCCCGAAGCTCATCAGCAATCGGTTCGTCTATCCTCAGTAGCGCATCGATATGCTTCCCTGTCGCGGCTTGTTCCATCAGTTGGGATGAGCTACCAATCAGGCCGGATCTAGCTTGGTTCCTGGACCAGCCATCGTCGACGAGGTCTACAGGCTCCGGTTCTGCAGTTAGAAAGCTGTTCAAGTTTGTCATCCGACGGCGCTGCCATCCTGGGCCTGATTCCGTCACCTTGGCCCAAGTCTCAGGCGTCGTTTCCTGCTGAGTTCGCTCTCCACAGTATGAGGGAGTTCTTTGGATGACGTAAAGGTGCTTTGCCCATTTCGCCAGATGGGGTACGGCCTGGACTGATGTGGCTCCAGTTCCGATTATGGCTACTCGCTTGTCTTTCAGATTGACCATGTCAGGTTGCTCTTGGCTGCCACCGGTAACGGTATAATCCCATCGAGAGGTGTGAAAAATTGCATTTTGAGCACTGAACTCGGCAAGTCCTGGCAGCCCTGGAGCTTTAGGGACGGCGAGTACGCCGCCACAGAGGAAAAGGAACTGAGCCTGTACCTTCATCTGCTTCGGAGGCTGGACGTCGCCAAAAGATTGCGTCATCTGTACGATCCAGCGGCCCTTGGTCTCATCCCAGACATGGCTGTCCACTTTGGTCGAGAACATGGCCCGAAATCCGTAGTGAGTTGCAACGCGCTCACACTGGCCCCTAATTTCACTCCCAAAAGAGTACTTGTGCTTTGGCATGTAGCCAGTTTCATCGAGTAGCGGCAGGTAGCAATAGCCTTCAACATCGCACATGAGGCCTGGGTAGCGGTTCCAGTACCAGGTACCTCCATACCCGCCGGCGATGTCGACAAGGACGATATCCTGAGCGCTAAAGCCAGCCTCAATGAGGCGAGCAGCAAAGGTTATGCCGTTAATGCCAGCGCCGACAACTAGGAACTTCGGGCTGTCGCCATCTTGGAGGGGTTGAGCTTGGCGAGCGAGGGCCTCGTAGTCGACCCAAGGATCAGCAACAAGCTTTTGGAGATCAGAGTCGGCAAGATTGATGTACTGTGCCGTTCCCTCTGGTCGGAGGCGTTTGTTTCGCTCCTCGGCGTATTTATCGATGTTGGCAGTCATTACGTTCTGTAAACGGAATGTAATTGAGAAAGGTATAGAAGGTGTAACAAAGATGTGTTTATGATAGTTTGGGGGCAAGTGCAGACTTGGGCAGAAGCTTCAACTTGTGAACTCAAAGATAAACCAGATCTGTGCTGAGAGCCTGTTATTCTTATACAATTGAGGACAACAACCTCATAAAGGTAACTCAGTGTAGCTCTAGTCTGTGCTTCCTATACTCGCATTCGGGTCGGACACTTGTGCCAATACGCGGGTTTGTAGTTGCAGCGGCCAGTAGACAAGTAGTGCAAAAACAGAAATATAGAGTTAATGCACAAGGTTCAATACACGAAACGTATTCCAAGGTTTCGAATGGTTTAGGTCGTATCGCTAACGGGAAGTTATTATTTCCCGCTTTAGTGGGTTCTACTATGAACAGGAATATGCATGTGCATTATCGACGGACTTTTCGGAGTTTAAGTGGACCCCGCGAAGGATCTGAATCACCTGATAATAAGTTTACCATCTTCAATTATACTTTTTTTGAGCGTTATGACTCCAGTGCTTACACAGGACCCTTTTTTTTTTTGCCTTGCCCTGCCCTAATATAAGATTCAGCTGGGCATAAAATGCGCCGTTCACTTGCTTCCACCACCAACATCGACACATCACAAAACCATATCACAACAGCCGGCCTTCCTCAACAACCAAGTTAGCAAGAGTCCATACAGAAAGGCCCTAAGATATGAGGAGCGGTGAACGGATCAGGGATTGTCCGACCAGACTTGGCTGATAGATTAATTAGGCATTGAATAGCTTTGGAATTGGTCGATGTTGTGTTACAAAGAGGAAGAAGCTACCTTTATACTATATAAATCTTTTAAACCAAGTAACAGCTTGACTAAAAGCTTGCTCCTTGGCAAACAACTGTCTCTCGTCACTCATATCTCCCTTGACAGCAAATCCATGATGGACACCAGAGAATAGATTGATCTGGAAGTCTTGCTTTGACTTTGACAGGATACTCTCGCTCTCATGACGTTTTTCCACGGTGAATAGGTCATCTAGCTCTGCTGCAGCGATGGATAGAGGTCCAGTGATAGAGGCCAGCTCTTCAGACTCCACAAAGGACGGGTGGGCGATGAATCCCACATCGATGCCACTTTTGAAGTGGCGAATTAGATGCTGAGATGTTGTCAGTTCTACTGAAAAATGGTTGGCAGCAACTGATGAAACGAACCTTGGCACCTAAACAGTATCCCACGGCAGCAATCTGTTCAACACCAATTTTCTTGAGGTAATTGATACCAGCTACAACAATTGGGTCTACTGCTTCCGTAGTATGTGGGTTTTTCCCGTCAGATCCCTCGTTGAGCCATTTCATGATATCGAAGCCATCAGGCATCTGCAGCGGTACAGGGTCACCATTAAAGGTGTCGAGTACGAGACAGATGTAACCCTCACCAGCAAAGGCATCTGCCATGAGTTTGCTGTTCTGCCATATTCCAAAGATGTCTGGAAGATACAGAATTGCCTTGTTGGTTTGACCAGATGTAGGCTTGGCCAAATAGCCATTGGTCTTATTGTCAATCTGGACTATAGAGCCAGTCGGCTCACCTCTATAGAAGTCAGTATGTCACTCTCAAGACTTTAAAGGAAGAATGTGTGTATTTACTTACTCATGAAGACTGGCAACTGTGCAGCACGCAGCAGGAGGATGAGATGCCATGGCTGTTCTACGTCAAGTCAATCTATCGAATACTTGATGTCCTCATATCACACTGTGATAAAGCCTCTCATAAATACCGATAAGCCTTACAGAAGGTAGTCTACTGATCGACCAATCTTCATGATCGGGTCTCGTTCCCTTGTTCGGCATTGACTTGAAGCGGCCCGCGCTCTCTCGGCGGAACTGCCGGGCGGAGATCGGAACGCCGGAAAGTGGGTCTAGTTCCGTATCCCGACTTGACTCAAGATTAGTCCGATAAGAGAACAGTCAACAACAAAGATAGAAGCTTCTATCATATCCATTCTCATTACCTTCTTGAATACTATCAATAAATCACGAGAAGTACTGTCATTCCAGTAAATCCCATCACTTCCTCTCCTCTATACCCAACACCGCCACAATGTCTCCCGAACCTCTCCAAGATGTCCGTCCCATGTTTGAGCTCCGTGGCCGCAACTACATCGTCACAGGCGGAGCTCAAGGCATTGGCTTTGCCTGTACGCGAGCTATATGCGAGATGGGCGGCAATGTAGCAGTGTTAGACATCCAGGACCAACCTGTTGCCGAGTTTAACACTCTGAGCGAGAAGTTCTCTACAAAGACTGTATATATCAAAACGGACGTCACATCTGAACAAAGCATCGATGCTGCTTTTGAAAAGGTTCTGAGCGAGTTTGGAACTATCGATGGTGTTGTTCCCGCAGCGGGTATTGCGATTGACAAGCCGTTCTTGGACCAGACCTGGGATGAATTTACGCGTATTCAAGATATCAATGTGGGTTAACCAAGGACCCTTCCATTCATTATCTTTACTAACGATCACAGGTCCGAGGAACATTTTTCGTCGTTCAGAAAGCTGCACGACAAATCATCAAGCAAGGCACCGCTGGAAGCATGGTCCTGCTCGCCTCACAATCCGCCCACATTGGCCTTCCAGGTTACCGAATGGCGGCCTACAACGCCTCAAAGGGAGGTATTCTCATGCTTTCAAAGGCGCTAGCTGTGGAACTTGCACCCAAGGGAATCAGGGTGAACACGATATCTCCTGGATTTGTGGACTCCGATATGACCAGAAACGTGCGTGAGCACAAGAGTAAGAGAGAAGGCGAACAAATGTGGTTGTCGCCGCCTAATCAGAGATTGAGTACCCAGAACGATCTCACAGGAGCGGTTGTTTACTTGCTGAGTGATGCGGCGAGACATACTACCGCCGCGGATATCCAGATCACCGGAGGATTACATGCGGGTACTATTGATGGTTTAATTAGCTACGATAATTAGTTTCGGATAAAGTTTATTTGAGTTCAATTTATTTGTGGTCGATGATGCGACAAGCGGATCGTGGGTGAGTCTGGGGTAGATCTGCACAAGCAATTAGGCTAAAATACACACATCTCATTTCCACCATTACGAGCTTCTCTACACTGACGTCTAGAGTATTAGTGAATCAGCCTATTTAGATAGAGTAACATCAACATGGTCCCATATGCAAGGACCCCTCAAACCAGCATGATTCTCGACAAGATCACCATCCGACTATGACAATGCAGCAAGGATCAAATTACTAGCGGTCAAATCGGCATCGTCAATTGCCATAACTTACTGCCGTTCTTGGTTCACTCATCGTATTCCCCGCAATGTGGCTAAATTCTGGTCAACATATAAGTTCGCCCAGGGCCCATAGTAAACGTGGCCCATTGAATCGACCAGGGCTTTCTCAATCGCCAAGATGCTTCTCACGTCTCTCCTCTTCCCGCTTCTAGCGTTGGGAAGTGCCCTTCCAGACAAGCCAAACACAGACGTTTCTACGTTCACCAACCCAGTTCTTCCAGGATGGCACTCTGATCCTTCGTGCATCCAAAAAGACGGCATCTTTCTTTGCGTCACGTCAACCTTCATCTCTTTCCCCGGTCTTCCCGTCTATGCGTCCAAAGACTTGGTCAACTGGCGTCTCATTAGCCATGTCTGGAACCGCGAGAAACAGCTTCCCGGCATCAGCTGGAAGACAGTCGGACAACAACAGGGCATGTACGCACCAACAATCCGATACCACAAGGGTGAATACTACGTTATCTGCGAGTATCTCGGTGTTGGGGATATTATCGGTGTCATTTTCAAGACCAAGGACCCTTGGAACGAGGCCAGCTGGAGTGATCCCGTGACATTCAAGCCAACCCATATCGATCCCGATCTGTTTTGGGATGACGACGGAAAGGTCTACTCAGCAACTCATGGGATTACACTTCAAGAACTCAACCTTGAAACTGGAGCGCTTACTCCAGAATTGAACATCTGGAATGGTACAGGCGGTGTCTGGCCTGAAGGACCACATATCTACAAGCGCGATGGCTACTACTATCTCATGATTGCAGAAGGTGGAACAGCAGAAGACCACGCCATCACAATCGCGCGCGCAAAGAAAATCACCGGTCCATATGAAGCCTACAAGAACAACCCCATCCTGACGAACCGCGGAACAGACGAGTACTTCCAGACTGTCGGCCATGGAGACTTGTTCCAGGACACCAAGGGAGACTGGTGGGGTCTTTGCTTAGCTACTAGGATCACACAGCGAGGTGTTTCTCCCATGGGTCGCGAAGCTGTTCTTTTCAACGCGACTTGGAACAAGGGCGAGTGGCCTGTTCTTCAGCCTGTGCGAGGCCGTATGCCAGGAAACCTTCTTCCAAAGCCTACACGAAATGTCCCTGGAAATGGACCGTTCAATGGTGATCCGGATAACTACGACTTGAAGAAGACTAGCAAGATTCCTCCACACTTTGTTCACCATCGTGTACCTAGAGAGGGCACTTTCAGTCTCTCACCCAAGGGCATGAAGATTATTCCTAGCAGAAACAATGTCACTGGAGTGATCGGAGGCAATGAGATCGAACTATCAGGACAGCGTGGAGTGGCCTTTATCGGTCGTCGCCAAACACACACGTTGTTCAAGTTCAGCATCGACGTTGACTTTAAACCCAAGAATGAGGATCAGGAAGCAGGTATCACTGTCTTCCGCACACAAGTCGACCACATCGATCTCGGTATCATCCGGAACAAGAAGTCCGAACTTTCATTCCGTTTCCGTGCCACTGGTCCAAGCCCACCCGCCCCTAAGACAGTTCCTGTTCCCAAGGGTTGGGAGAGTGGATCGATCCGTCTTTTCATCGAAACCGCCAATGCGACTCACTACAATCTCGGAGCGGAGCACAATGGCAAGAAGGTTAATGTTGCGGCCGCCGAGGCGAGACTCGTTAGTTTCGGTGCTGGTCAGTTTGTGGGAAGTCTGTTGGGTGCCTATGCGACTTGCAACGGCCAAGGTAAGGGACTTGAGTGTCCTAGTGGAGGAGAGGCGTATGTGCAACAGTGGAAGTATGAAGGAAAGGCGCAGGAGATCGATCATGGAGTTTTTGTGAAGGCGTAGACCATTTCAGACGCAGCATGACCAAACAATCCATAGTATAGCACTGCAGCCAATACAATAAATACTACTACGACATATCCTTGAAGACAAAGTCTCTATGTTCAGGACTAGAGAATTCATGTATTGCGATTCGCTGCCATCCATTAAACACCCCTAAGTTTAGCTTCGAAACACGCTTATTTTCCCCTAGAATATGCTTTCCGAAAACATATGGTTCACATCTCCGAGCGGCCACTGTAACCTCATCGGATCATCCCACCCAATCTGCATATCTGTATCCACCCCAGACATTCCGATTCCGCTTCCGAACACAGAATTAGTATTAAAAGGCGGCGAGTACTCAGTATAGCCACCCGCAAACCCAGTCTGCGCAAGGCTCGCTCGTCTGACAGACTCTGTAACGCCGTCCAGTCCCTCGTGGCTTCCAGGACTCTCGGCGTTCAGGATACCCAGACTTAGAAGGTTGCGCCGCATCTCCACGAGTCGCTTTGCTAGTCTGCGGGCTGATCTTGAGCGACTGGTGTATTTCGTTGTGAGATTGACGGCCATGCTGAAGCTTCCACCCAGAGACTCTACCAGGTCTGGTGTTAGACTTGGAAGCATGCTGCTTCTATTTTGCTTGATGAACGCCATGAGAAGAAATGCAAGTCCAGATGTACAAGCGAGTATGTGTTGATAACATGGATGCTGCTTTCGGTATATATCCGTCGTGAGATCCAATGTGTGTAATACATTGATGATATCGTAGACTCGTTCTGTCGCGGCTCTGACATGTTTCTTCGTTATCTCAATATCTGATTCCGAAAAGAAGAATGGTTTGAGGAGTTGGCTTCTGACCGATTCGGCACGGAGATTAAGTAATATCGCCCACGTCGGTGGTCTTGTGGATGGATCTGTTTGCCATGTATGGCATTGTGCTATAGAATATTCACCAACTGCTTTTTTGCGCCACTGCTCAATCTGAAAAGTCATCAATTCGAATGAGCTTTCATCGTTGTAGCCTTCGCCTTTGGCTGCGCTGGATAGTGGTTCACTAAAGCGGTCGCTGATGAGGATAAAGGAAAGCATGGCCTTTAAATAAGGATGTTTGACCTGGCTATGTAAGTAAGCGTAGCGATAAATAGATCTGATGTACTCACCGATGAGGTCGAAATTGAGCTGAAGCTCTTTTCGTGAAAGTGTATTGGCAGACCAGTTGCATAACTCCACTGTCGATCGAGAATAACAATGCTACTGACCAAGGTACATGCTTCGGTCCGTTGAGCTTCCGACTTTAATGTGTGTTTAAAGACTTCAGCATTATGAAGTCCAAGCTCCATCAGCATCCGGCCTGCAATGCCACACATACGCCAAGCTGACCGAGGCATATCATGGAAGAAGTCATACCAGCCCTGCAACCTGTGTGAGCAACGACAGTAGAGGATTGATGAGCATTCGTACCTTCAGAAATATTATCGTAGCATGTCTGATGCTATTCGCAGGTGCCGCAAGCTTTGCGTTGACAGCATCCTGAAAGCTATCCCTCAGCAAACCCTCAGTGTTTATATTTCCTACCTTGGAGTCTGCCCGCAATGCGATAGCAAGACAGAGGTTCATGATCAAGAGCAACTCATACCCTTCCGCTCCCGTACTCGCAGCCACGACATCCCATACTCCGGCTCCCGCATCCGCATACCATGATCTAGTCTGCATAACAAGCCCATCGATATCGACAACAGGATGAAGCTCTCCAACGACCTCTTGGTAAACGTATAACAGCTGTATAGCTTCCTGTAGGCTAATTATGGAGCGAAATGCGAGGAGCATAGCTGGGTCACCTTTGTCGATGTTCTGTGGTGACATGGAAAATTGGCCATTCTGTGTTTCGACATCGTCTTCATCTGGATCGCCGTCTTCGTGAATACTTGCTAATTGGACTTGGCGTTGATGGAGACTGTGGCGTAGTTTTAATTGACCGACGTTGAGTGCGTAGTCTGGACATGTTGGCCCGTAGAAGTTTTGAGAAGTGACTGTTCTCGAAGATCTGGGAGACTCGACTGTATCGTCATTGGTAGTGGAGTTGGCATTTTCGGCATCAATCCGATTGATGACTGCTGTCGCGTTCTCAATTATTGTGACAGGTGATGGCAGATTCGTTTGTTGGGGATTGTTCGAGTTTGAGTTCGAGTTGACCTGCGCAGCAAGGCTGTTTAATTGCGCCTGCAGACTCGATAGCATGTCCACGATTGCGCTTTGATCCGGCTGGCGTGGCCCTGAGTGATTCGACGGGGGATACTGGTCGGGTATAGAGACATTCGAGTTCGAGGCAACTAAACTTTGTGCTGTCGCTTGCCAGTCATCGTTGGCTTCTAGACTGGCGTTGTAGCTGCAATTCTGGTGACGGCTTGCGCAATGGCGACACGGTTGACGTCCGTCGCATTTGCCTTTGCGACGACGACAGGCTTCGCATGCTCGGAGAGCATATGGAGTCCGGCGTTTACCGGGTTCCGAGTTGGCGGACTTTTTGACGCCTCTGGCCTGAGACATTTTGTTACAGTTGACTTTGGCATTCGCTTAGACAATGGATCATAACTGGGAGTTGACTAAGGGTTATCGTGTTGTGAAGATCGTCAAGTGGAAGGGGAAAGTTGACAAACGGATACGCGGCGCTAGAATTATTTATTATCCCTCCCTTCTCCTTAGCGGTGGCTTTGATCTTGGGACCCATGCGGGGTAAACTAATAGACCGAGACTGTCACTGGGGTAGCTAGCAGGGCGCAGGGTTACTTGTTATCTCTTTGGAACTAGGAATAGACTTTGCGATTCATACGCCCTGAGACTAGTGAGAATCTGGGGAGTGGTCTTGAATCAATTGGCCAATTAGAGAGGAACAGTTTCGAAGGGTCTTGATAGAGGCGGCCCGGTGTCGGATGAAGACTGAGCCGAACATGTCGAATGAACTTTTGTGTACATACTTTCAAGGTTGAATCACCTACAGGGTTGCTCGCTTGCAGCCGTGTCTTGGCGAGAAACTAAGTGCCGTGTCTTGGCATCACCTGCAGAGACTGAATTGTTACCTTATCCAGGCCTTCCGTAGCTTTTGGATGCTCAAAAGGGCAGCTCCCTAGTCGACTTGTTGAGGTTGCAACTCCCGTATTATGTGATCAGAACCGCATTCTCGTAATGAACCGTAACAGGCTGTGGAGTACGAACCGACTACCTTTCCCGGGCACAAGAGCTCATTCTTATCGCCTAAATTGCACTAAAGAGATACGCAAAGGACCGCTATCCCAGTACGTTCTTGGAAGATAACGGGTTTAATTACCTTTTACATGAGAACGCTCTTATCATGAATTGACCTTGTAAAAGTAATTGCACCTTGTTAATTGACAGAATCAAGAAGGAACATGCGAAGTAAAACAATATTGTTCAAGGTACTACTCATTACACAACTAAACTTCTCTAACTTTGTACCCAAACATCTCATTTGAAGCAACCGAGTTGCGATCCCTCATCTTCAACGCTGTATCAATGCCCGTGACTGGAACACGGTACTCATACTTGGCCCCCTCCCTCTGTCCCTCCACAGGATAAGGAAATGGTAAATACTGTGGCATCAAACCGACCTGAGCAAGAACAGTTCCCTGGTCCCATGCGATATGCTCATGGTACAGTCGATCGCCGCGAATATTTACTACCGCTGTGAAAGGCACTTCCACTTTCTTATTAGTGGGCGGGACACCGGGAAGACTGTTTGTGCGTTGCATGTTAGCGATGTGAACTGATCGGTATATGGGAAGGGCGATACATACAGCCAGTCAATGGCTTTGCCATGTGTAAATTTATAAAGAAACTCATCGACGACACGGTCAATACCGATGGTTCGACTAATTAGCTCAAGCTCTGTATCATCAGAATTCTGGAAGATGAAGTTGTCGCGATAAAACGTTGACAACGACGTGCGACCAATTCCACCCGTGAGCTATTCTCTAGTCAGCACTCATCCCGTTATTCTAACCATGAACATGATTACTTACAGTAGGTACGTGATTGACATAAGGCTGATCAACCATCGTACTCATGGTATGTTCAACCGACCGATCCGCAAACTCGTAATATGTATGTTCATCCCATATAGCTTCGAGATCGAAGTATGGACCGTTTGTCAACGGCTTGAGGAATGTCAAATTTCTCGTATGTGAGACAGACTCGGTCGAGTAATTGAAGTCTTCGGTGAAGGGAACCGCTACCAAGTGAGACTTGGCCGATGGGTAGGAATAGGTTGTTGATCCATTGTTTCGCTCGAGTTTCTCGGTGCGTGATGCTATATGCTTAAGTGTAGGGATCGTGGCGTCTTGTAGTGTTGCTAAGTCGGCTGCGTTGGCGTAAATTATGGCACCGGTTATGTCGCTGCCGGTAAGGACTGGGGCAAATTTGTTCCACAGTTGAGGATCGTATGCTGGCACAACAGTCAGACCAAGTCATCTAACAGCACAATAGTGTTACTTACCAATAAGTCCAATCTTGCTATCTTTCACGAACCCATCACAAATCCTCAACGCTTGCAGTGCACTCTTCAAAACATCACCAGCATCTGCCTTGAAAGCCTTAGCCTGTACTTCAACAACAGCATACCCTTCTTCAGCCCACTTGACGAGAGCTGAGGGAACGCCATCAATGATATCCAAGTGCTTGTCTGAGTCAGGATGGAGAATCACAAGGCCTGGACCGTGTCCCAGTCTCGACAGGGGAGGCAAAAGTGTGATGCCCTCAGCTACCGTTTGAGGCTTGGCTTGGGGAAGAGGAGCAGGAGGCTTGGAGATATCTGCATACATGTTGTGTTATTTGGTTGGTCAATGATGGGGAATCACTGTCAAGTCGGTATCTTGTTGTGAGATATATAGATGAAGCTATCCATGCGCAAGCCTTCTTTCTCCCCGACTACCCCGAGTTGAGGACTTGGGGTATCTTCCTTATCCGCCAATGGCGACCTTTACGGAAGGGTACTAACATTATCTCCCCGGTGGTTAAAGAGGACAAGTTGTGGATTCCGTGCCTTCGGAACTTCCGATCGGAAAGGCCGTACCCTGCTAAGCGATGTTGGTTGCGCACTAAGTGGTACAGTACGCCACAAGGATACCACTAAACAATCAATTGGCCCCAATCCGGAACTAGATAGAACCTGTGCCTTCTGAATATCGCTATCTTCAGCGTTCCGTAGCCTCAGATAGGCGATTCAAAGCGCTAAAACGTGGGGTCGGAATGAAGATCATCTCGACTACGGAACTTCGAAATCTGGGGTAACCACTAGTCTTATCGGTCTTTGGATGGACTTTGTTTGCTATCTCGTGGCTTTTGACACTTCCGAACTGCATTTGATGGGTTGCACTGAGTCTTCAGGGCAGGGATGACCTGTAACTCGATTCGGCAGCGGGCGAAACAGCCGAGTTTGGGGATATCCGCAAGGGTTGTGGTACGATAGATATAGAGCCTTGATTCGCCTCTCGATAAACAACATCATAAACTATCTTTTCATCATAACAGAGGATACACGATCTTGAATACTCCAATTCATCATCCTAAACTCTATCACAATGACTGAATCATATGATGTAGTAGTCGTGGGAGCTGGTACGTCCTCACTGAGCCCTATCAACCACCGTCCATAAACTAATTCTGTCCAGGATGGTTTGGCCTCGCCGCTGCCAAAGCCATTCATCAAATTCTACCCTCCGCTTCTCTCGCCATCCTAGAGTCGGCCGAGTCCTGCGGCGGAACATGGTCCAAGAACAGACTTTACCCAGGCCTCAAGTCAAACAACATGAAAGGAACATACGAATACCCCGACTTTCCAATGGCCTTTGAGACATATGGCGTCGGACCCAACACACACATACCCGGTGCCGTACTCCACCGATACCTTACAGACTTTGCTAAGCATTTCGACATCTACGACAAGGTGCAATTCCATACTGCCGTTGATCTGGTGGAGCGAAATGGAGACTCTGGCTGGCGCTTGACTGTCAACTCGCCTGCTGGAAATCGCTCCATCAACACTGCAAGACTCGTCCTCGCTACAGGTCTGACTTCGACACCAAACATGCCCTCTTATAAGAACGAAGAATTGTTCGACGCTCCACTCTTCCACGCAAAGGATTTCTGCCAAGAGGCACCCAACTTGAAAGTTAAGAAGGCGATCGTCGTCGGTGGCGCCAAATCCGCCTTTGACGTAGCATACGCCCTAGTCCATGATGGTGCAGAAGTCGACTTGATAGTACGTCCAACCGGCAACGGCCCCGTCTGGATCGCACCGCCTTTCGTCACGCCCTTGAAGAAGCGTCTGGATCAACTTCTCAACATTCGCTGGATGACATGGTTCAGCCCTTGTCCATGGGGTGAGGCTGATGGTTATCCCGGCGTGAGGAACTTTCTTCATGGTACTGCCCTGGGAAGGTTAATCGTCAATGGGTTCTGGAAGGCACTTAGCGGTGATGTTATTTCCGCCAATGGATATGATTCACATCCCGAGCTGCAGAAGCTGAAGCCATGGCATTCCGCCTATTGGATCGGCAGTGGTTTGAGTATCTTGAACTACGATTCATCTCTGTTCGATCTTGTCAAGGAGGGCAAGATTAGAGTTCACATCGACGATATCGAGTCTCTCGAGCCCAACCGAGCAATCCTTACTTCTGGCAATGTTATTGAGACAGACGCCATCATCTGCTCAACTGGTTGGAAGAAGGAATCCACCATCAAGTTCGCAGACGACAAGCTTGGTCTTCCTTACTCGCTCGATAAGAAGCGCGCACTCAGCAAAGCAGCTGATGCACAAGTTCTGTCGTTGTATCCTGGTCTCAAGTCACAACCCGAACTCAACTTCAAGGCCAAAGAAGCCGACCCTCTTCGATACTACCGCTTCATTGTTCCTTCACAAATGGTCAAGTCCCGCGATCTTGCCTTTGCAGGCATGATCTCAACCGTCAGCACAGCGACATGCGCCACGATTCAAGGCCACTGGATCGCTGCTTTCTTCGCAGGCAAGGTCCGATCCATCCCCTCCTCCGACAAGGAGATCACAGATGAGATCATGCTACACACGCAATGGGGCAAGTGGCGCTTCCCTTGTGGTTACGGTGCTGATCTGCCCGACATGGTGTTTGAAGGGTTGCCTTATTGTAACATGCTGATGAAGGATCTTGAAGTCAATACGCATCGCAAGAAAGGTCGATATGCGGAGCTTACGTCGCCTTATCTGCCAGCTGACTTTAAGGGCCTGGTTGAGGAGTTTATGGAGAAAGAAGAGAGGCGGGGCAGTATCCAGGGGTTCGAGGTGCAGGAGGTAGGGATCAAGAAGAAGGTTTAGGGTTAAATTGTGGTCTATTAATGTGTGTTCATTTGTATGTTGAACTGCATGTGCGAATACAGTGATTTTCCCATACTGCTTTCTATTTTGTTGCTCTCAGTTTATATGACAACTCGTATGTGAATATAACTACTCTCATAAAAGATAAAACTATTCTAGATTTTATAAAGATGTTATTGCAACATAGTGCAATGTGCAGCTCTCGCCAGTAGCACACAAGTTGTGGCATGGCTTCTGTCTTTACTACCCTAGACATATTTCTCACGGCGCTATTGAACAAGGATTCAATTTCAGGACATCCACAGTGATTCTGTTTACCCACACGACCCCGGGTCAAGTTGTGCCGGCTTCATCTTTTTCCCCATCTTCCGCCACAATTGATATGATATATCGATGGCTGTGTTTATGAAACTGTGGGAGGCTGATGTGATGTGCCGTTTGCTCTTTTTCGTTTTGAATACTTGTTTCTTTTTTTAAACTCCTGTATCAACCTTGCTAGTGTGAACACAAGTTACGATGAATGATTCCATAGCTGAGTTGTCAGACCGTGTCTTGTTGTGCGACCTTGTGTGTAGCACAATTGCCCTATAGGCAGTTGTAATTGGTAGAACTCGAGGTAGGATACCAGGTCCTCGGTCTCGTACATGGTTCTACTGAGCTGTACAGTATTGAGTAGGACTGTTGTACGGCAGGAAATACAGAGTCACTGCAGCCCAATTGACGCTTATGATACAGGATGTTGAACAGTATGCTAAAAGACGGCGCCTATTAACGGGGGTTACAGCATCTCGAAACCGATCTCGTCTGCAATGGTGTTGGATCTCCGATCGATAGCGATAACCATGGGGACAAGGCGTTTTAAATGTTTCGGCTGGTCTCTTCCCTTGTGTCCCAACCCTGATTCATCTGTTGATTGGCCAGGTCGTAAGATTTGAAAGTCCACAAATTTAATGAGTAGTGTAGATCACACTCTTAATGTTTGGTGTTGAACCAGGGGTTGCAGTGGCGGGCCTCCTAATGACATAACTTAACGGTAGCATGTTTCAGCCCCCGGGATTAACAATTGGTCCTCCATGGACGATACGACCGCCCCTAAAGTTTGAGTTGGTTTAGCGCTGGAAAGAGGAGAGAATGGCTGTTATGCTTAAAATAAGAGAATGGACATGTCTCAGCACTGACGTTTTCCCCGTCCATGAATCTGCAAATCTCGCTGCAGTCTATTGGGGACCGGGGAATAACCTCTTGGGATATATTTCCCACAGTCAATACTCTGTAACCTATGTTTATTTAGTATGGAGGTCAGGTCAAGGCGAAAGTTGGATTAGTAAGACTCAGCTGTACAGCTGAGATGGTCCATGCAAGAGACAACATGTATACGTACATACTTGGGGCTGTCAAATGTCACGGCTATAGTTAACAGAACCAGTCAGCACGACCTCTCTGTTCTTATCTTGTTTGTAGAACCACTCCAACAAATAGATAAGCATTAATGTCACTATTACTACTCTGTACTACGTACTCTCCTTACCCAGGGGCAACTATATCTCTTGTCAGCCTGTCAATTTCCATTGCCAAGAACAACCCAGACGCCAAGACAGTCGCGGCCCATGATAGCGCGGATGATCCCTCTCCTGCCAAGAGTTACTCTGAACAAAGCGTTGAGACGCGTGCTGAATCCATGGCGGAGTTCTGAACGTTTCGAGTTCATCGTCTTGGCCTTGTTCTCTGCCAATTGCACCCGCTGTCTTTGTTGCTATTTTCTATTTTCGTACGGATATCGAGCAAACCGACGTCTAAATGTTTATCTATAGACCACGACTGTCTGTGCTTTGTCTGTTTCGGAGCTAACTAGACTAAAACCTTTTACACTTTGCCTCTTGACCACCAGAACCTTGGTTTCATCTCCAATCATTCTCTGTGCGTATTTCCCATTTAAAGATCATCATAGATCCCGCAAAGAGGCGTCTTGGCTTAATTTCCCTTCCATCTTCCCCTTCTCTTCTTTCTGTAGGCAGGACCTCTAGTTTTTTTCTCTTTCTCTTTCCTTTTCCTTTCCTTTTTCCCTTTTCCCCCATTTTCCTTTCATTTCCCTTTTTTCTTAGTCAATAAATACCACTGTATTCTCTCAACCAATCAAGTCAACTCCAACCGTCAAGATGCCAGTCTTGAGTTTGAGTGAGCTTAACATCGTGCTCGGCGTACTGGGTTAGTATATGCACACAATTCCTTCCCGACTTGGCATACAGTCATTGTTTGTTGTCTTGGTGTGGCTTGGCTTACATGCATGCAGGTGGTTTCACATATCTTTATGGCCTCATCTCTGTCAAGATCAAGCAGGCATGGTACCTTGGTGAAGCCCGTACGCATACTACACCCTTCTGCCCTCATACTTCTGTCGTCTAATGTTTGTTAGTACCCGCCGTCTTGATCGGTGTCGTCCTCGGTCCCATAGCCGCCAAGTTTATCGATAGTGAAAGATGGGGTTCCGCAACGCCGGGTCAGACCAGTGAGATCACTCTGGTAAGCCTTTTAACGTCTCTCGTACCTGTGTGTCTCTTGTATACTAACACGTCATTGCAAAGGGTGTCGCCCGTGTCATGATTGGTGTTCAGCTGGTCATTGCAGGCTATCAACTTCCTGCCAAGTACGGCCTCACACGATGGAAGGAGATGGCACTGTGCCTTTTGCCTATCATGACCATCATGTGGTTCTGCACAACAGCTTGCATCATGCTCACAATCCCAAAGGTCACATTCCTTGCCGCTCTCGTCATCGGTTCCTGCGTCACCTGCACCGACCCCATCCTCTCCCAGGCCATTGCAAAAGGTCCCTTTGCCGATAAATACGTCGCCCGACCGCTCCGAGAGATCATTTCCGCCGAGGCTGGTGCCAACGACGGCTTCGGATTTCCCTTCCTGATGCTCGCAACATACCTCATTCAGCATGCTGACATCCCTGGTGCTGGCACCAAGGCTGCTGAGGGTGCTTCCACTGCCCACGCTCTCATGGCTCGTGCTGGTGAGGTTGGCCGTCTTGGAGGTGGTGTTTCCGAGGCCTTGGAGAACTGGCTTGTTGAGACTTGGCTGTACGTCGTTGCCTTGTCTATCGTATACGGAGCCGTTGTTGGATTTGGCTCATGCAAGGCTATCAAGTTTGCTCTCAAGCAGTGTGTATACCCCATCTACAAACACCTTCTGATCTGCCCATACTGACCCTTTGACAGCAAACTAGTCGACAGCGAATCTTACGTCCTCTTCCCTACAGCCATGGGCCTCTTCCTCGTCGGCAGCTGTGGAGCCATCGGTACCGACGACCTCCTGGCTTGTTTTGTTGCTGGCTGCGCTCTCAACTGGGATGGTGACTACCTCCGCGAAACAGAATCTCGCCACGATGAAGTCAACTCATGTGTCGACGTTCTCCTCAACTTCGGCGGCTTTATGTACATCGGTGCTATCCTGCCTTGGGAAAGCTTCAACGACCCGACTGGTACTGGAATCACTCTTCCTCGCCTGATTGGTCTTGGTTTCCTGGTCCTCATCTTCCGTCGATTGCCCGCCATCCTCGCTTGCTACAAGCTTATGCCCGATGTCTGCAAGGACTGGAAGGAGGCTCTGTTCATGGGATACTTCGGTCCTATTGGCGCTGGCGCTGTTTTCTACGTCGAGCACGCCCGTCATTTGTTCCCCCACGACGGCGAGGGTGATGCAGAGGAGACCAACCTTGTCCGTGCCATGGGACCGATTGTGTACTGGCTCGTCCTTTTCTCCATCGTCATCCACGGCCTTTCCATTCCTGCCCTCAACATTATCTATTCCTTGACTGGCAAGGAGGCTATCAAGGAGGATGCTGTCGAGGTTCGGCGAATCTCGATGCGTGCTGCTACGCCTACCAATGCCATGGCTGGTGACAGGGATACCTTCATTGCGTACAACCGGTTCAGTCGCCAAATTGGTGTCCCAGCTGCCGAGCTGCCATCTCAGAAGGAGACGCAGTACTGGTCAGACGATGATGAACTGGCCAAAGAACGACCCGTGAACAACCGAAGGAGCGCTTTGACCTGGGCAAACCATGTTTAGAACGTACAAAGAAAGAAGTGGGATATGTTGTGGGTGGTTCTAGTATGGAACGAGGAACGGTGTTGCTTGGCTTTCGCATGGAAGAGGGTTTTTGATGTTATCTTGCTAGTCATCGCACGAGTAGCATCCGGTCAAATTGAAACATCAAGGCTCTGCGGAAGTCTGGAGCAGAACTGTCCATCATTGAACGTTGCAGATCATTACAGGATGAGACAGTGTGGTACTACGTCGAGGCCTCTTCCTACCCATTGTCTCGTAATAGCAACTGAACATGTTCAAGATTCTTTCGTTTGTGTGACCAAGATATTAGATAGTAGCCTATACACCGAATGATATTATTACCTCCCAATTATACTAGACATACAATGTTTACTACTGACCCTTGCGCTCTTATCCAACATTTCCTAGGTTCTGGATACGGCCACAAGGTCCATTACTGATTACAACACCCCTGTCGGCTGGGACATTCGAGTTGGTCTGGTAAGACGTTCCAAAAGTAGCTGCAGGACTGCAAGAGGAAGCGATGACAAGCTGACAGCCGCCATATGCGAAATCGGAAAAGATACAGTTTGAAGTTATCTGGCAAGCCACACAGCAGGTATAAGCCGAAGACGTGCCAATTTCAATAATATCGTTATTTGAAGTGTCATCATTGAAGTTGATTGAATCAATGCCGTGGTTTCCGTTGGTGGCAGAAACGAGATTGTTACTAGCGCAGGCAGCGTAAAAGGTGGCACTTGGTGCAACCGAGGTTTGAGTTTCTGTGTGGGTTTCAAATTAGCTGGGTGATCATGAGGGTTTCTGGAGATGTGTGCCATACCAGTGAGGGTTGTTGTAGACGTTGTGGTGGATGTCGACGTAGTTACTGTGGTTTCGAGGGTTCTGGCCGTGACGGTGAGAGTTTCATCGGCTTGAATAATGGTGCTGGTGCTCGTTGTGGTTGTGGTGGTCTCCTTGGTACTGGTGCGGCGAGGAAGTACAACTGTCCTCGTGGGGGTTTTCTTGCACTGCTTCAGTGTGACAGTCTTGGTGATGACAGTCTTGATAACTTCACGGCAGTTGACAGCCTGTGGGTAGAGAGCAGGGAAATAGTCGCATTTCTTTGCATTGACCTTGGGGGTCAACTTTTGGCGGTTGATACTGGTCTTGGCTCGAGAGAAGCGTTTAGGCACTTCACGCTTCTTTGCTCGGTACGAAACATCGGAGCCAGCAGGGGTAAAGCCTGCAGGGGCCGGGATGGTGGAGGTGGAGGTGGTGGTGGTTACAGTTGTTGTAAATGATGTGGCGGTGGCGGTAGTCACGGTCGAGTCTTCGATGGTGGTAGTTTCTGATACCTCGTTAGCTGGTCAAGCACGATATTATACTTGTCAACAATTCGACTCACCTGTCACGGTTGTCAAGAAAAGATCGGTCTTCTTTGGGATAACGGTGGATGTTGCCGACGTTGAGACCTTGGTAATGGTGGTTGTCGTGGCCTTTGGTATCACAGTCTTAATCGAGAAGATTGAGAATATTACTATGTATGCAGAAAAGGTTTGGGCATGTGCTAGATGCTAACAAAGATATAAATTGTTATAATATTTTGAGACGCATTCCAGAGCACTAGACTAAGACATGATGTCAACGACTGAATCACAGATTCACTCCTTTGAAGACGTTCTACTCGACGTGGCAGCTTCATTACTACCCACCTCTTGCCCATCAGTCGTACCTCGAGCAATATTGGGAGCATAAGGTTGCTTCCAATCCTCACGGCGCTCGTGAACAATAAAAACATCATACCAGCGAGGGAAAATATAACCAATCACAATCCACAAAAGGAGACAATGCGCAACGATAAATCCGACAATGTGAAGAGGGTCATTCTTGACTTCGTCAAAGCTGGGGTAGGCCAGGCTGAAGATTATGGCCAAGATGGGTCCTGTAACATACCGGAGCATGGGCGCCCAGATGATGGGGAGAGACCAGTTCTTACCAACACCTATGACAGTGTTAAGATCATGTCTCAGCATGTTTCCCTGCGACTAGGTTAGCAAGTCCTTGTGGATTTGATACGAAGACTCGGACGTACAGAGTAGAAAGCATTGTAGTAGAAAACAGACATCATTTTGTTTTTGGTCATGAGTCTGGGACCACCGTATGCATCTGGTGCCTTTCCAAGGACGAGGGAGGCAGCAAGACCGATAAAGTAGACACCAAAACCAGCAATAGCGCCAGCCCAAGGTGTAACAGTGTGGCCAATGGTGATTCCCAAAAGCTGGCCTCCAAGAAAACCGCCATTGTACGAGGCCCATGATGGCATGCCGACTTGACCGACAACATCCCGATATCGATACAAGGTGGTGGCGCCAACACATTCAGCCCACACGACAAAGACGAGACCAATATTATTGATCCATCGGTCGATTCCATCCATGAAATAGTACCCAAATCGAGTGCAGTGAGGGAGGGAGACAAGGAAACAGATCGTGACCATAGCGGTGGCAACCCAGGGTCGTCCCCATCTCTTGGCGAATGGGGCGTCCATTATTAATGTCATAACGGCGTCAAGCATAGCAAACGAAGAGCTGATACCCAAGAGCATGATGGTGAAGAAGAATACCACAGAAAAGAAGTTGGAACCAGGCATCTCAACAAACGCCTCAGGGTATGTCATAAAGCCCAAGCCATAACTGCCAATCTCACCGGTTTCCTCAGGCTTCATGCCAAGGTATCCAATGATTCCAAAGACAGCAAAGGCAGCAAATGCCTCGAAGAAGCTGTTGAATAGAACTATTATGACAGCGTCTTGTGCCGCGTTGGAGAATCGACGGTTGTATGAAGCGTAGGCCGTGTAGTACCCAAAGCCGACACCAGTCGAGAAAAAGACTTGACCAACGGCATCGCGCCAGATTTTAGTGCCAGAAAGCTTTTCGCTATGCCAGCTGCCGAAATACATCTTGATGCCTTCTCCTGCGTTGGGAAGAGATGCACCGCGGCCAACCAGAACAATAGCCATGATGACCGGGAGACCCATTGTGACATAGACAACTCGTCCAGTGAGGCCAACGCCACGGAACATGCAAACCCAGACGGTAAACCAGGTAAAGGCGTTCCAACCAACGAGACGGCCGTCGAGAGAAACGTCAGGGTGCACAACCCAGCGACCCGAAGTATCAGGATCAACCGAACCAACAGCCTCGTACATGAACCAGTTCTCGGTATCACCAGCCCAAGGGAGCGGGCTCGTAAATGACTTTTGGAAGTATACCATGGCCCAAGCCAGAATGGGCACAAAATAGGTAACGACCACGAAGCCGACGTAGTTGAGCGCAAAGCCGGTTCCCTTGAGCCGCTTATTTATCGAGTTGTATGCAACCACTGTACCGCCGCGGTAGGCGTTGCCAGCAGCGATCTCAAGCGCCATTGCAGGGATGGCGAGTAGGAATATGGCCATCAGATAGGGCACGAACCACTGTAGACCGTTGTTGTTGTAGACTTGGGATGGGTAGCGGAGCATGTTTCCCATCCCTACAGCGCCTCCGCAAGAGGCAAGGAGATAAGCGGTACGAGAGGGCCATTGGTCGCGTCCATCATCGGCCTTTGCGGGTGGAGGCGCCAGGGCACTCGATATCTTGCCTAGTATACCCATTGCTGTTAGGATGTCGGTCTGGTATCAGTCAAGTTTTGCTGCTACACCATGAGGGACGGAAGTAGAGAGGGGACAAGGAGTTTGGAGCGGGGCAAGGGAAACAGAGAGAAAGGGTAGAAACTGTGAGACGCGACAGGCCTTGTGGGTACTAAGACGTCTATATATGGAGAATAGCCGTCAAGGATAGGCATTTAAGCACCAAAGATATTGAGTTTCTCTATCAGAATATGCCAAGAGATAACATCGTACGCCCAGAGTCTGAAAGCCAATAGGTAAGATCAATGTAAGAAACCCAACGTCATTTGGTAGCTTGGCAAAGTCTTGGATAAGACATGAAATTGGCGGGTGACAGCATTTGGAGCAGTACCTATTCGAACACAGAGGTGCTGACAGATAATTCTGCGGCTTTAAGCTGGGGTGCCATCTCCAATTGGGCACACGCGACTGTATGCTATGTAGGAGATGTGAACATACCATCAAGCAGGGAATTAGTTGCTTGGCTTGGGCTTGGGCGTTGGCTTGGAAGAGGGGTCAGCATGGTTTTGCAGTGACGACATGGCCCTACAGCAAAGGGTGTTTGCAAATGCACGCATGCCAAGGGATGATCCTTCACTGCCAAGTCATTTCCAGCTGAGCCAAAGTTACGAAATAACCAGTAGAGATACAGTCCTTGAAATGGCGTTGGTTTCCAAACCTTGGCTCTTTCTCATCATTTATGGCCAAGACTTCGGAAGACTATTGTGCCGGTTGTGAACAGTCGTTACTATTAGGGCTATCCAGCGGCTATGACTTATTTACATTACCGAGATTAGACCTTTCTGTCAATGTCCTCGTGCTCAGAGGTAGCAGGCATCTCACTAACAAATCCCTGCGACTTGATAGTACCATCCCTAGTAACATCCGCTACATCTCCGTCAAAGATAACAGCAATTTCTTCCAACGCTTTCCCTTTGGTCTCAAGGAACCAGCCATATGCGATGAAGCTTTCCACAACCAAAACCGCAACGTAGACAATGTAGTATCTCCATCCAATGTTTTCCAGCCCCACGGGGTTGACGTATTGGTTGACAAAGACAGCACATTTTGTTGCCAGTACATAAACACCCATCCCTTTGGCACGGATCGAGTATGGAAGGATCTCGACAGAGTATGCAACGGGAAGAGGAGAAAAGGCCATGCAGTAGAAGATCTCATAAACAAAAATGAGTGCCATTACAGCGACACCCGCAGACTTGGCTTCTGTTTCCGCAAAACGTGCTGAAGCAATGGTCCATCCGGTAAAGACCAAAAGCATACCAATTGTGGAAATTCGGAAGAGAGGGCGGCGGCCCACACGATCGACGAACATGGCGCTGGTCAGGGCGAGACCCCAGTTCCAGATGTTGATGAGGCCGTTGACCAGAGCCTGGGTTTTCTTATCCGTAATCCCGACCGTATCCATGACTCGGGACAGGTCTAAATAGCAATATGGTCAGTTGAGTTCCCTTTCATTAGTGGCGGAGAAAAGATACTCACAGTAAGAGATGAGTCCGTTGCCAGACCATTGCGACATCAAACCCATACAAACGACAAGGAACATTCGATAGCGGTTACCCTTGGTACTGACCATGGATTTCCAAGTCGTGTTGCCGGATACTAATCGTTGTCAGCGAAGATATCACCAATTGTTCGTCAATCTACTCACACTTCTCTTGTTCGATAGCCGCCCGGATCTCATCATACTCCAACTCCACCAGTTCAGTTCTCACACCCTCTCCATGGTATTGTGTAAGGGCCTCAAGGGCTTCGTCGCCACGGTCGTTCGAGATGAGCCATCGTGGTGACTCGGGAAGGAACCAGATAGTCGACAGTTGGATGATACTGGGAGCCATTTGTAGAAGAGAAGGTATTCTCCATGACCAAGTGCTGGGGATAACTCGAGTTCCATAGGTGATCCAAGCGGCGGCAATCGCACCGAGAAACCAACTAATGATAGTCAGTTGGGTGTTAAACAAATCCAATGTTAGGATTTCTTACCAGGTGTTGCAGATGGCAGTGATTGTAACTCTATCCCTTGGGTGAGAGAGCTCACTGACCATACTAGGAGACGCAGTCGTAGCGAACGAGAGCCCGAATCCCAAGATGAATCGACTAATGACGAACATAGCAAAGTTGACACTCTCACACTGGATGATAGCACCAACAATCATAATGATGCTGCCAACAGTAATTCCCCATCGTCTACCGAATTTATCGGCGACCCAAGGAGCAATAGGAGTGGAGCAAATACTTCCAAGAGCCATGATGGCGCTCATGAGTCCGAGCTGTGAGCCTCGCGGGTTGTCGAAGAAATCGTCCCAGTACGAGACAGTTTGCAGGGAGTTCATCATACTTCCATCGTAGCCAGATGTCGCATAGGATACAACACAAGCTGGGAAGAGCAGAAAGTAGAGCTGTCGTCGAGCAGCCGACTTGTACCAGCTCGGAGACTCCTTGGAGAGCTGGGAGATTCGCGAAGGTTGGAAGGCTGAGTCTGTGGTTCCCTGCTGGCGAGCTTGCTTTGAAAGCAAATCTTGCCTGGGCGCTGGCAGACGGTTTCGAAGCAAGTTCATCGTACTGAAGAGGGACTAGAAGTGATGATGTTGAGATAGACAAGGGAGCGATGAAATCAGTATAGATGTACAATCACCTTATATATGTATTGGGTATAATGAAAACCGGGAATGAAGGTCTTGTTCTTCTTACCTCTACGCTGGGACAGCCTAAAATGAACCCGGTTAGCATAGGCGAACTTGTAGGCCATCCACCCCATGATTTCGATAGCGTTACAACTCTATGCGGGGTTTAGCATAGTTTCTGGGGAACTCCGCATAGAGATCATGGAGAATACTCCATTTGTCGGGTCATGTAACGGTAAGTTTCCGGGGCGATTTGTGAAGACTCTGCGAGGTCGGATAGTGAACAAGACTCGTGCTCTTTATCCTGCGGGGACGACACTATAAGACGGACCAATCATATACGCTCGGGGGAGCTAAAAACCATCCCCTTCTGGTATGTGACACAAGGTCGACTTTCGACCGGGTTAGGGGCAGCTAAAACCTTGCCCCGAAGAGTCGTGATTGGACACGACTAGCTACAAGTAGGGGCAGCTAAATCACTCCCCCGAAACCATCATGTCATGATCACTTTTTTCCTCTATCCTCGGATATACGCATCCACAGCTTCCTCATGCGGTGATATTATTGGCATGATCATAAGATATGAAGAGTGGAACTGTTCCGGGTGTAGGTCGTGTCATGGGGTATTTAGAAGAAGGCGACCATCATACCCAATCTCTGGTTTTCCGCATTGCCTTTGTGTTCTAACCGCAAAGACTGAAAGCAAAGACATTCTGAGACCATGAGTTCTGGAATTCTCAAGACTGACAATGAGCGCATTGTCGACGCGAATGGCGACGCCGTTCTACTGCGCGGTGTAAGTTGTCATGGCCTACCCGACCTTTACCTTTTTATGGCAATGTCTAACCTCAAATTTGCAGACTGCGCTAGGTGGATGGATGCTCATGGAGAATTTCATGAACGGTTTCCCCGGGCGCGAACATCAGATCCGAGCCGCCCTTCTCAAGGTCCTTGGGCAAGAAAAACACGACTTCTTTTTCGACAAGTTCCTCGAATACTTTTTCACCGACAAAGATGCCGAGTTCCTTGCTTCCCTCAAGTTTAACTGCTTGCGTCTATGTCTGAACTACAGACATTTCGAAGATGACATGAACCCTTTTGTCATCAAGGAAGAGGGCTTCAAGCATGTTGATAGAGTCATCAACCTCGTAAGCCTCCCTACAGCCATCTTCTTCCAACCTTCATGACTAATTGTGTATTACTAGTGCGCCAAATACGGCATCTACACCATTCTCGATCTCCACGCGCTTCCTGGTGGCCAAAACCAGGACTGGCACTCCGACAACCCGACCGGATACGCTGCTTTTTGGGACCACAAGCACTTCCAAGACCGAGCCATCAACCTTTGGGAGCACATTGCACGACGGTACAAAGGCAACCCTTGGGTCGCTGGTTACAACCCCATGAATGAGCCTGCCGATTCTGAATGGACGCGTCTACTCGCGTTCTATGATCGTATCGTGCCAGCTATCCGGGCCATTGATCCAGACCACATTCTGTTCTTGGAGGGCAACACGTAAGACTCCCAAACCCTGGTGCAATTGCTATATACTGACAAGCACTTTAATACAGCTTCAGTATGGACTTTACTGGATTCGACAAAGTTTGGGAAAACTCCGTATACGCGATCCACGATTACTGCGGTTTCGGGTTCCCCAACCGCATCGGCCGATTCCAGGGTACACAAGAACAGGAAAGCTACATTCGAAGGATGTACGACAGAAAGGTCGAATTTATGAAGAAGCACAACGTGCCCATCTGGAATGGTAAGCCATACTACCTACCATCAACTCCCAGTCTTCGCTAACAATGTTAAGGTGAATTCGGACCTATCTACGAACGAAAAGAATACAATCCAGATTGGGAAGTACAAAACGAAGAACGATATAATATGCTTGATCGTCAAATGGCTATCTACACTTCAGAAAGCATCGGTAAACCACCTGCCATTGACTCTGGACATTGACTAACATCCACCTAGCTTGGTCGATTTGGTCATACAAAGACGTCAACGTCATGGGAATGACCTACGTTTCCCCAGACTCCCCATGGCTGAAACTACTCGGACCAATGATCAAGAAGAAGCGCGATCTTGCCGTCGACTCCTGGGCTTATGACGACGCACACCTTCAAGATGGTCTCTTCGGTCCCTTGCACAAGTGGTTCGAGGACAACGTCCCAGCGCAATATTCCAAGAAGTACCCTTGGCAATGGCGCATGCACATGCATGTATTCCGTGGCATTCGTGGAATCACCCTTGCCGAGTACATGATCCCTGAGTGGGCAGATTACTTTAAGGATAAGTCGTTTGAAGAGCTGGATGAGCTCGCAGCAAGCTGGAAGTATGAGAACTGCATACAGAGGGGCAGACTGAATGAGATACTGGAGCTCTATGCACCTATGAAAGCTGGCGATGAACGCTTGGAAGGCAAGGTCATTGAGTCGGAGCAGGACTCAGGCGACGGTGCGATCTCTAAAGAGCAATCTGTTTCGGGAGTTGGTATTTTTGAGCTATCGCCTGAAGAAAAGGCAAAGGCTGAGCTTAAGAAGCAGCAGCAGCAGGCTCAACCTGTACCTGTTGCAGCATAATTGTCCCGATATTCATTATCAAATAGAATGTAGAGTACAAAAAAACATGTTAAATATTATCCTTCATAAACAAGAACCAGAATAATGATTATCGAAAGCATCTTGGCTTATGGTCAAATGGAACCATTGTTTTCTATGCTGATACATTGCGACTCTATGATACTGCCAACGTCGGCTCCGACAATAAAATCACGTAATCTTTTAGGGATATTTGTTTAAAATTGCTATGACTGTCCGGCTAGCTCAATATTCACCGTTTCCTAATTGCGGTCTTTATCCCAAAATTCCAATCATGTGCCACGTCTTGCTATTCTAGCTCGTCGAGCTGTTTCAAGGTTCTCCAACACCTGAATGTGCCATTCGAACTGTGTCACGCTTTGGCTGAATCGCAGGAGATTCCTCTTTCCGGTCTCAATGACTTCCTCCACGTCTATAGGTAGTAGCTCATGTAAAACCGGTATTATTGTCGATATCATTAGGATGATAGTCATGGTAAATGTTCTGGGAAAAGAAGTTTTTGTCAGCAATCGTCAAAGCACAGTCACATTTTAGACTTACACCATGCCAGTTGGAAATAAACAAGTCAAGGCATTGACTGTTTCCACATCGAATACTTTTATGAAGCCCATACACCCATCCAGACAAGATTTAGACTTCTTGAGGACGGCGTCTTTAGAAGGGTGCGTCTCGAAATTATCGATGTTTAGAACGATGAACTCGATAAATGGTCGGTGAATGATGTACTGTCCTGCGTAATATCTTCCCTTGAGTCGTAGAATATTCCACGAGTTGTTTCCAGTCGGTAGATCTCGGATACGCGCAGTTGGGGACTGGAAACTTGCAGGAGAATCTGAATCAGTTCCTGCCATAGAAACGTCTTGTGAGGAATTGGTTAAGAGGAACTCAGGCAGATTTCGATAAATGGCCGAATGATGTGACCATAGATCTTCCGAGATCCTGAGAAGCCAACACGCGTAATTCGATTGTCTTGTCCTGAACTGCTCTTTGTCGTCATAGACCACGCTGTTGACTGTGTTTAGGAAGCGTCGGATGGCAGAGTTTGTTGTTATTTGGAAAGCCACCAGTTCTTCCTGACTTCGGGTTGAAGCCATTTCAGACGACTCTGGTGCTGAAGGTGAGACAGCGTAATTCTCTGTTGTGAAAGCTGGATATGGGATTTTGTTCTCTGATCTTGCTATACCAGAAGGCGAGAGGACTGATATTTCGGATATGAAATCACACTCATAGATGAAGGAGATCCAATACAGCCGCCGAAACGAGTCCGGGATGGGTTCATTCTTTGCGTATGATCGAGCCATGCTCTCACACTTGACAGCAGTTGCATGTGCCCAGTGAAAGGATTCTGCTACTTTACCACAAGCACCCATGAATATGCTAGAGGGGACGTTAAGATGCAAGTTCTGAGATTGAGACAGTGACTCACCTTGAAAGCATGCTGCTTTGCGCAGCGGCGATTGACATGTCAGTGGAGATGTATCCCAACACAAGTCTCGCTTTGTCCCACAGATGGTACATGAGTCGGGTTTGCGTTTCGACAGTGTCATCGGAATCCGATGAAGGCCGGTAGTTTTCACCTTTCCCGTACAGGCGAATATTCGATCGACCACTAGAACTCAGTAGAGCGAGGCAAAGAACGACGAGAAGCAGTCCGTACTGAGGCATCTCAACAACATTGATCCGTTCATCACCGTAGGCCTCTCTTCCCGCCACAGCATCAAAAATCTCGATCATGTCGCTTTTCAGTAAGAGCGGAAAGAAAATGTTGACGTCTGTAAAGTAAAGGTGAATTAGCCCACGAAGCCGCAATACTATATCATCCAACGAATTGTGGAATAATTCTGTAGTCCTGTCGAAAAGATTCCATGAGCTAGGGGGATGTGATCTTGTTGAAGGGTGAGAATTGTTGGGACGATGATGGAAAAAGACATCTGTTGCATCACAGTGGGCTTGGATGTCATGGCCGTCTTTGCTCGTCTCTGATAGAAGATCTTGCACGAGACGCCACGAGAAAACATGATTGGCGTTTGCCGTATGTGACAAAGGTATCTGAACTTCAAACACGGGTTCTTGAGGCACGGTATTTCCTCCATGCAAGGTGTCTGACTGTCGTTCGACTTGTTCGACCAAGGTTGGCTGTTCTGTACCCGAGCCCCGAGATTCCTGTAGGTTCTGTCGGGATGACGAAGACGAGTTGGAAAGGACACGGTCTTCAAGAAGCTGTATTCGCTCTAGGAGAACTTGGGTATTATAATCGATCTTTGGTTGTCTTGCATCGCGATACACACAATCGACGTTCTGCGTGGTGCAAAGCCCACATTTAGGCTCAGCGGCATCGCAACGCGTCTTGCGCATACGGCAGTTAACGCATGCTTGTATGACCCGCCGGCGATATGAGAACGAGCTGTATGCCATGTTTTTCCGGGGTGAAGGTCTGAGGATTCAAGGTAACAAGGGCTATGAGTCTAAATCCTGGGTGGCGTTGCACCTAATTAGTTTGGGTGGTGAAGCGTGGCAAAGTCCTAATCAAGTTTAGCAGGTTGTGTCAATAATGGCCAAGGTTACATGATGTTTCTACCATGAATACAATGCATTATTCTAGACTATATGATCCATTCATTCCCCCATCCTAGTTTGTCACTCCGCCACTGACCGAGATGTACTGTCCTGTAATCCATCGTGCTTTCTCAGAGACCAGCAGAAGCACAGCATCAGCAATATCCTCCGGTGTACCAGCCCTGTCAGCAGCTCTCGTGATGTCAATAGAAGGCTTCTGGAATTCCTCGTACGGGTTGGAGTCGGTAGTGACTGGCCCTGGAGCGACAGAGTTGACCGTGATCTTCTTGCTTCGACCCCACTAAACAACACCCTCGTCATTAGTCTTGTCATACGGGTGGACTTTAACACAGACTTACTTCTTTGGCCCATGACCATGTGAGACTATCAATGGCTGCTTTGGAAGCACCGTAGATGGGAACACTATCATCTCCCAACTTGGATGCTATGGAGCTGATGTTGACAATTCGACCGCCTGGTGGCATAACTGGTACAACAGCTTGGGCGACAAAGATTGGTCCTTTGACGTTGACGTCGAACACTTGAGTTATATCACTTTGGTTAGCCGACAATGTTTCGCCAAATATGCCCACGCCAGCGTTGTTAACTATCAATACAAAGTCAGTGTCATCATTTCGTGAATTGCAGTTGTCACTAACCCAAGATATCGATATGATCAACATCAAAGCCTTTTAGAGTCTCGTCGACCAAGTACTGAGCTCCTTGTGGGGTTTCGATCGATCCTTGAACCACAATGGCTTTGCCTCCGTCTGCTTTGATCTTGTCCGCCACGGCATGAGCTCGCTGTGTCGTGGAGTCATGAACGTAGTGAATGGTAACAGCTGCTCCGTTCTTCGCCAGGACGATAGCGATACCAGCACCAATGCCATTTTCTCTGCCGGAGCCAGTGACGATGGCGATCTTTCCTGTAAGGGAGAGAGTGTCAATAGCCATGATGTCTAGTTGGTAGTATAGGTTATTGAATGATATTGAAGTAACTATCTACTCATTATCGAGGAATGCTGCACTTATATACACAACTTCAGTTGTCTAGAAATCTACTATGATGGATATTACATGAATAAAGGCTACTACCTACTTCCCAATGAGGCAACAGGTGCTCCCCATGTTCTCGAACCCCATATATACTGACGTTCAAGCATCAAGATTGGATATTACATCCGGGAAATATGGTTTAAGACTATACTCGAATAGGAAACAGGTACCCCTGCTCATGGAGAGCCCGCGCGATCTACTACACTACACTGCCCACTTCAAGGTCAGCGCTGTTCAACCCAGAGTTATGTCGATTCTGCTGACTTCTGCCACTTTGTCCCACTCTTCCTCCAACACGAAACCAGAACATTTTCTATAGGCCACCCCATTCTTCCACTCGATCCAAAGTACATGGTAGCAATCCTGCTTATGTTTCTTGGCGTTCTCCCACTCTTGTATCCACGGGATAACCTCCCCCTTTCGGTTGGCTGGGATCTCAGACTCTTCCATCTGCAGACCATCTTCAATATCTGCTGACCCTTTATTTTCATTATCCGAAGACTCTTTGGCCGTCTCTTCCTCTTCAAGTTCTGACTCGGTTTGTGTTTCAATTTCACTGTCATACGCGCCGTAGCAACTAAGAACGATCGTCCAGCCTTTAGCAATCGCTATAAGCTCGACCTGCGTTTCTTGCTGGAACAATTTTGCATCATCTTCGTCATGAAGACGCAATGCTCCGACAGTAACACCACTCTGGTCTTTCAGCAGATGAAACTTTTCATCCATTGATTGCACAACGATATCTTGAGTGGCTGTGAAATACGCGCGAAATGTTTGGCACCACAGGTATTGAAACTCGTTGTGCAGTTCGGCTTGCGACGCATCTGGTCCATCCATGTTCAAGGGTATGGGGTACCAACGTGAAGCGGGCAAGTTCCATCGTGTCGCTGGTATGAGATTGTCGCCCAGATAAGCATGGTATATGTGACGCGGCAGCTCTTTTGGCATCGAATCAGCTTCGTTAAGATTATTGTCGCTTCTTGTATCGTACATTTCCGGAGGCTTGAATTCCTCGCATCGCCATAGTTCAGCCAACGATCCAGGAGGTGCGTTTCTGCACTGGCTCCATCGGGTATGGATGGGTTGTTTCTGGCACGATCCAGGATACTCAATGGCGTACCAATCGGTGATAGCTTCGGTGAAGCCCATTTCCCTAAAGACGTCTATTTCACCTTCGGCATCGCCGGGGAAACTTGTTTGCCCTTTCCAACCCATCCACGACCAGCTAGGCAGTCCAGTGCGTAACGGATCTCCGTTATATCGTGCTGATACCGTTCTTCTTTGGACCAGACCGCTCGGTTTCCAGCATAGCGCTATGTCGAAAAATAGCCGGGGGAGGCCGTATACCAAACCGTAGGGGAATATGGTATTCAGGTGTGTATTGTATCCCGAGAAGGCACTATAAACATCTTCGCCGTAGCGCAGAGTCTTGGTGTTGAATATCTCGACGAGTGCGCTTAGGCGATTCAAACTTGGCAATTTCAAGTAGGCATCATGCCCGATGTAACTTTCAGGCGGTTCTTTCTGGAGTTTTTCATGCTCTGGGTTATATACGTGGTCCTCGGTCCACTCGGTGTGATTACACTGCCAAGAGGCCTGTCCGTTTTCGAAAATCAAGCGTCTTTTGGAAAAGTGGTATTCTTGAGAAGTCCACATACGATGGCGATATTTGAGCCCATACTCTACCTGATTATTGCTCTTGTTCCACGGCCAGAAAACAACTTTCTCTCCTTGAGAGAGTGACTCTATTATTTGCTTGATGTCTCTCGGTTTTGAGATACCCCATAGGCCTCTCAAACCATACTCTGCATCTTCACCATCGGCAGCGACGATGGTAAGGAAAGAAGTAGCATAAATGCGATGCATGGCTGCTAGCTCACGCTTCAGAACCTCATCGTCATCTTGAGGAATGCACAGACTGTCAACCCACAACCACCGTACGCCTAGAGCTCTTGTGAGTTCGATGGCGTCCAAGATAGTTGCAGGTAGCTGCATGGTAATGTTTCTGGATCTCAACACGCCTGGCTTTTTCATTTCTTCAAGATTAGATTTCGTGATACGAAGGTTCTTGCTTTCGCCCCAAGTATATGATAGTGTAATAAACCTGGGCCTTGTTTCCTGGCACTCTGCGACACAACCCTGTATTACATCGATGAGGAGCCGAGGGCTGTAAGGCGGCACATTCCCAATAGTCTGGTTACACATCTCTCCATGGAGTTTGTTGCACCGTGACGGCCATTCTTTGATGAGGTCCATGTCCACCCAACTTCTATCTAGAAGCCGAACAGTCCCAGGATGCTCAGGTATCTCAGGTCGGTATAGCAATTCAAAGTTGAGAGTCATATTCCACACATTGAAATCAGAGGTTTCAAAGCAAACACCTACAGATCCTTGAGGATCCTTTGCCCACCTATGGAAAAGTAGATCATGCGTTTCGTAGCGAGGAATAGGGCCGTTCAGATACTCTATATCTCGAAGCCATTTTGCATGCGGACAGTCCATAGCGAGGAGTTCGCCAACGTTGCCCAGCTGGACAACTTGAATTGGCTTGTCATCAGTTCCTGGGTATATAGGACCAGAGAAGACTTGGATAATTTTAGAGCACATCTCGCATTCAGCGACAGGTGGTGTTGCCATTGTAGTAGGATTTTCGTCGTTGGCCGTGTTTTCGACGACTGTTGTGACTGTGATGGATTCGGCTGATGATGACATGGCTTTTTACATATCCCCGCCTCTCAACGTATGGTGTATATGTTGCCTGGAAAAGGTTGTGGAAGGATTTTGTTGACAAAGGAAGCGGATCATAATCAAGATGAGAATTTGGCACTGCCCCCCCTCTCATGGCTGAATCAGTGTCGAAACAGGCAGGGATCAATGCTTACAGAGCCACAACAACACAGTAGTGCAGGAGAGACACGCTGTTTCTTCACTGGTGCTATCTAAAATTCAGACTAAAATACTAAGCCACATAAGAAGACTCCGAGAAGTTTCCGGGCTAAATATAACAACGCTCATTCATCATCAAATTATCCTGAAGCATTTTTCTCACATTTATCTTTTACAAATTGATAGTCAAAATGACGCGAGATATCCTAATTGTTGGCGCAACAGGCCAACAGGGCAAAGCCACTATCAATGCCTTGTTCAATACCCTCAAACACTCTCCCCAACACAACACCCGCATTCTAGCATTGACAAGATCAATCTCATCACCCAAATCTCTTGCCCTTCACTTACAATACCCCGATATCATCCTCGTTGAAGGCAACACACAGACATCAAAACCAATATTCGATCAATTTCCTTCTATTGCGTCGATCTTTATCGTCACAGTCCCGCCTGACGATGAGGCGCAAGCTATCCCGCTTATTGAAGAAGCTACTTCTGAGGCCTCCCAAGTAGATCACATCGTCTTTTCCAGCGTTGATCGAGGAGGTGATGAAGTCAGCTGGTCTCAACCAACAGAAATTCCTCACTTCGCCGCCAAACATCGTATTGAGCATAGACTCCGGGAACTGTGCGAACAAACCGGAAAGCGATGGACTATCCTCAGACCAACCGGTTTCATGGATAGTTACAACCCAGGCTTCTTTGGCAAGATGATGGCGTCACTCTGGGCAGAAGGCATGCACCAAGACCGAAAGATGCAATTGATCAGCACTCACGACATTGGACTCTTTGCAGCGAAAGCACTCTTGAATCCAGAAGGTTGGGCTGGAAAAGCACTTGCTCTAGCAGGTGATGATCTTAGCTTTTCAGATGTCGAACGAATTTTCAGAGAAGCGGTTAGAGAACAACTTCCGCAAACGTACAAGGCAGTATCTTGGCCAATTCTCTGGTTAGTAAAGGATGCATCTCAAAGTTTTGAATGGTTTAGGACGGCTGGATGGAAGGCGGACATAGATGATCTACGACGGCAAGAGCCTGGCTTGCAGAGTTTTGAAGCTTGGCTGAGAGAGTCTAGTAGATGGAAGGTACAAGATAGTTTGAAACACTGAATGATTTATTGTAGCAGATTGATTCGCTTGTATGCTCATGGTGCCTAAACGACCGACTATGTCTAGGAGAATTCTAGGTGGACGCGTATATAAATGAACTCTGAACAAGTCTATACTAATACTAAACTCATGCCTCAGAAGGCTTACGTCCGTAGACATAACGCACTTTCATGTATGTATGGATCTTGGGGTTTCTCATGGCCTTGCGGATACTTAGGAGGAACAGTTGGTATTCGTCCTTTGGCCATTGAAGCACATCTTGCCACATCATAAGAGTGTAGCCTTGAGAAATATTAGGAGACCTACGTCATGTGGACAGATTGGGGTGATAACTTGCCTTCGATATCGTTTTCCAAACAAGCCCGAACAAACTTTCCGACTTCTCTAAGCTTGGGGTCCTTGGGCCAGTCGCCAACAGGAAGCTGGCAATACCTCGTCAGTAAACATAAATCAGTAGGACGGAATCGACACATACCTTGTAGTCAATAGTATGAATCTCCTCAAAGCCAGCGTCCTTGAATCCCTGGACCTGCATATCATTCACAAAAAAGTGGGTGTTGAGAACCTTGCCGCCCTCCTCAAAGAGCTTCTTATACATCTTCAAGTTAGGCTCCAAGTCAATACTACCATCATCGCAACGGAACTCAACATCAGCCTCGGCTGATTGGACCCAGCCTCCAGGTATGACGCAGCGACAAGCCTCCTTGAAGAGAGCGGACCAATCCTTAATGGCGCCAAAGAGGTAGCGGATATGGATAAAGTCGAATTCGTTGGGTTCCCAGGTCCAGCTCAGAACCGCGTCATCGATTTCGAAGCGAACGTTTGGGGGAACCCACTCGGGCTGGCAGGGAGAGAGGTCGGTGCCAACGATTTCGACGTTGGGGAATCTGTCGGCGAATTCACTGGCTTGTAAGTATAATGCTGAGAAAGGCTGCAATGGGACTTACATCGCCCAGATACCTGAATAAACATGTTAGCGCAGGCTCATCAAAGAATTACCAAGGTACTTACCAGTTCCAGTACCGACATCAAGTACTTTCTATTGCAGTGCGTAAGTGTCAGAAGATACTTGACAAACTATCGTTTCGACGAAGACTCACCTTCAATCTTTCCGTATTCAATGGAGGGAGGAATAACTGATCATCCAACAGAATCATCAAGTAATGATGCCTAGGCAGAAATTAGAGATTGCATGTTGTACCGAGACAGTGTACTCACGTCAAGTCAACAGACTCCAACTGCTGATCATCGTTGGGCAGAAAGTAGTTTGTAGTAAACTTGTCACTATGGTATGTACGGCCCTGACTACGACGGTACTCAAGGATACTCGCCGACACCGAAGCAGTTGAGCTCTCACTATATCACCCATGTAAGTAACATTGAAAGAGTATCAAAACGTGGCTTGCAAGGGTACCACTAACGTATCCGAACCCAGCGCCGAATCAGCATCATCATCATCAGCCGCATTCTAACAGTAACCCTCAATTAGCCAATGATCCAATTCCAGTGAGTCATTTATCCCGCCTACTTACATGCTCATCATCTACAGCAATAAACTCATTCTGCGTGACCTGTGGCGTTTCAGGTGAGACATCGCGTCTCGGCACGGCGGGAGACTCCGAAGAGGGGCTGACGGATTCTGCAGGTGCTGCAGGTGTGTCCGACATGTTTGTTTGCTATATAGAAGTCTGTCGTGAACCAACAACAGTCAGCCTCCTTTCGATGCAAGGGGGAAGATCAGTTCGAAATTGAGGGGAAGAAAATGGGTCTTGTTACACGTGATGGTTATGATTAGATTATCGGCTAAATGAGAATTGTAACGCTTCATTCAGTGATATTGGCCCATATCCTCGGTAAGTCCACTTACTTGGCGAAATATGGTTAATTCATCCCTGTTAGCGTAGTGCTAAAAGCTAAGTTGACAGGTTGCAGGTTATCATTTGTGATGGATAATATTGATACCAGGAATCGTCATCGTCCATGCTTGTCTATTTTCATAAGATCATACACATAATATCATTTGTACTTTTGTCCTATTATATCCCTCACTGCAAAGAACTCAACCACTTGGACAAATCCTTGGTTCCATCCGCAGTCCTAAACTTTTGTCCATCATCCCAAGGCGCCACCTCAGCTGGTTTAACAATATGAGCCAGCTGCAGATGCGCAACCGCCATAGTAGAATTGGAAGCGATTCTAACACCTGAACTCAATGACACGCTGGTCAACAAATCAATCTCGTGTTTTCGTACGGTATCCGTTGAGGTATCCTTTTCTTGGTCGAAAATGGCAAGCCAGTGACCCGTGCGACGCAGCTGCGAGCGAATCTCTTGCTCCTCCTCGTACACAGCGTCCTCAAGACTGTTGGCGCTAAAGGCTGACGAGTTTTCTTGAATGCCTCGGATCTTGCAGAACCATTCTACCTTGGAGCCTTGGATTTCGACGCCAAAGACCAGCGTGGCGATAAAGACGGATGCGCGACGGTCGTTCTTCTTGATGCTTTGCATACCTTGGATGGCGAGGACGCAACCATAGTGACCCGATTGGTCCCACTGTTGAAGACTGATGGTACTGGAGTCGAGACGTGGTGACGAGTTGATGCTGTCGTAGGGGATCATGCCACTGTCGAGACTAACGAGAATCTCATAGGTGCCGTGGCCGTGGAAGTCGGGTTGAATGGAAGCGCGCTCGCGACTGAGAGCTATGTACATCTGTTCCTCGCGCAGCTTGGTGGCGCCTGTCAAGATGGGTACAGGGCAGGGTGGTGTGCGATTTCGGGTGCAGCGGTCCTTTCCAGGCAATCTGTTGAGAAGAAGGGCGACTTGCTGGTTCTCGTTATCTCTTCGAGCGTTGAGTAGAACAAGCCATTGCTCGACGGACTCTGTGATAGTGTTCATGACGGGAAGCTTGATGGAAAGTCCAGCGTTGGTCACGGTGTATGTCTTTGCTTCGTGGACTGGCCACTCGGTGTATATGCTTGAGTCAAGGAAGGTTCTGGGAGATGGAGATAGGATGCTGGCCCAGTCGTGTGGTACGTAGCGGTCGTCCCAGTTCCAACAGAAGAGGGTTTGATCGTTCGACACACGAATGATTTCTTCCTGTAGTCGAATAAAGGCTCTCATTCCCTCGCCATAGACAATCTGCATGTTGATGTCGAAGATGCCCAACATACAATAGGCAATGTCCTCTGTTCGTTCTGTCTCTCTCTTGGCTAGCCACGACATGCGCTCTCCGATACTGGCCTTGTAAAAGGTGCAGTCGAGATACTGCTGATCAATCTTGGTGATAAAAGAGATAGTGTTGGCAAGGGTCTTTCTTGTGCCGATAGGGGTCCAATCCTTGGCAAAGAAAACGATACTCGTGGGTGCCAGAAGTTCGGGCAAGGTCCACCCTCTGGTGAACCACCTCGACTTTCTGAAATTCTCCATGGGGTCGAAAGCACCGGTATCGAGAGGCGCCACATCGGAGAGGTAGACGTAGCAGACTTGGGCATTTTTGTACCAGTTGAACATGGCGTTAAGTGCCTCAGACACCTCGGAAGAACTGCTCTTGTCGATGCAGTTGGTGTCGCACCATATGTACATATGACCATCTCTACGGGCTTGTTCGCAAACTCGACGAATCTTTTGGTGACCCTTCTTGAGCTTCATGAGCTCGAGGTTGCCCTGCCAGTCTTGGAATGTGGCCTCGTCGGGACCCCATGTGTGTGATAAAATTGCATATTCTGGTGGCTGGCCGTAGAATTCCTCGAGCTGGAAGGTTTTTGTGTGAAGGAGACGCATGTTGTTGATGAAACCTTTAATGGTTTGTGGGTGAAGGGTATGAGGGATTCTCAAAAGCAAAGAGATATCGAAAGTTGAAATATAAGTTTAGAAGCTGGCGTGAGTGACATGACCCATATTGAAGATGGGTTCTGGCGGTGAAGCCCCACCGAGAAGTGGCATCCCTCTGATGTGGCATGCATATTCTGGAGGAAACAGGATAGGATAGCCTGTGCTTGTTGGCAGTTGTGAGTTGAATGGATTTGTTGTCATGAGTCATGGGGTGAGCTGTGAGGTGATTTGGTGTAATTGATGCCCAAGAGTGTTTTGGTCCATGGTGACCCATGGATTGTATCGTGGAGGGGTTTGGGAGTATCCCACAGGCTTGTTCTCGGGAGATCGAGTATGACAAGACAAGGGATACCATGCCTTGCCCTAAATGCTTGCGTGATCTACCACTAAGGGTGTCTCGCATGTAGGATGTCGGGATGTGAGTGTTTTTTCGGGTACCTGACCAGGAGGGAGGTGGGTGATCTGCTGCAGGCAGAGATGACAGTATTTATTTGCTTATTGTGCTGGGATGTCTACCAGAATAGGAATAGGGAATAAAATGAAACAATTATTATCGATACGGTATAGTTAATAGGTACTAGATAGAGGTACAGGTATTGTTGTTGTGTCAAAGAATTTACTCAAGCCATAAACCAAATCAAGCCATGTCAGCCCGCCGGCGGTTGGGCATGCATATGTGCTGTAAGCCTGTAGGTAGCCTGTAGGTAGCCTGAAACTTGGCTGTACGTATAGTAATCAATCATGCCATCCATCCATCCATCCATGCCAACGGTTATTTCTCAATTGGGTTTTGCATTTTGTTAATCATTTTTTATCTTTTATTCACCCTCATTCTTTATCCCAAAAACATCAAGACAATGTCGTTGTTTACATGCAATACCACCTCCTCGCACAGCAAAAAATAACGCTCGATCGCGATCTCGATCCCGATGAAAAATGACATTAACTTTATGTCAGCAGAAAATTGATTGCCGCCTGATAACAAATCACGTAGGGTTTAGCAGTTACAGAGAGTGACAGGGCCCCCTTCCCTTAATTCTAGATTCGCTTCTCTTCTCCCAGTCTCGACTCTCTGTTTGTCCTGTCCGTCTTGTCTCCGTCTTCAATCATCCTTAGTTACCTATACAGACATTTATGAAATGAAACGGCAATCCTTTTCCTAAAATAAACACCTAATATCGTTAACGACCCTTTGCTCGTTTTGACCGGCCTCAGTCACTAAATGCATTTCTTCCCAACAGCTGACTCAACGCTCCTCTCCTCCGCTGTCGATCACCACGCCCTCCCTCCTCGTCCCAAGGCCGTCGGTCCTATTTTCGATGCAGACAACTTCAAAAACCCCGTAGATCCCTGGGATTCCGACATCCAAACCGACCTGTATCCTCCCAAAGAGGACCCTTTTGCCCCGTCCGCCATACCCGCCGAACCATCATGTCCTCCCACCCGATACCCACGGTCGCGATTGGCCAAGAATGAGCGATTGAGATTGTCCATGCTATAGTACTACACAAGAGACCTCGACGAACATCCTGAACTCCTCGCCGGTCTGCAGGAGAAGGCCTGTCTTGCCCAGGAAAACTCTGGCTGGGAATATGCTGTCGTGGGGCTCCTCGACGTCAATGTCTACATTCGCTTAGCAACCGTCGGCCTCCAGCTTGCCATTCTGCCTCGAGGAGAGACTCTCTGTGCACACACGGTGACACAACCTCCAGGCGTACGAACACTCGTCAAAGCATGGCATCATATCCGAACACTCACTAAACTCTTTTTTCTGCTTATTTAGAATGTCTTTCTCCTCCCCAACATGCTTGAAGATTGGAGATATCGCGAATCGCCCTGTGTCGAACATGGCGGCCTTATAGCGTATGCGGGCGTCCCACTTCGAATCCAACACGAATCCGGCGAGTCGGTAGGCCTTGGGTCGCTTTGTGTCGCATCGGCTACGAGCAAATCACCCTTGACGAAACACCAGCAACTCACCCTCGCCCGTCTTAGCGATTAGGTTGTTGCCGACATAGTACAATGCGCACGAGCACGACGCCAGCGAGAACGACTCCGACTTACATATCTCATCACGACACTGCTTCGAGAACCCGATGGCGACGACGTCCAAGAGCCGATCCTGCACATACTTCGACAAGCATACCCCGATGAATCCGTTACCCTACAATTTGCCGGCACCGATTCGTATGACACGACTATTCCTTACGCCACATCAGATCCGAAACATGGACTATGGGAGGACGACGAATACATCGATAACTTTATCTTGACATCGAATTGCAACGACCCGCCTACAGACAGGGTCGTTCGCTTCATCTCTGCGCAATGCGAGTCCAAGCTTGGTCCATCCGTCCTCGTCGTTGCAACTAGAGACTTCCGACGAATATTTGACGATGTAGACTCTGGATTCGTGCAGGCGTGCGCTACCATGCTCACGCAGCGATGGCAGAAGCGCCTCCTGTCCGAAGTCATGCGCGCGAAAGAAAAGTTCCTCCGCGGTGTATCCCATCAGCTCCGAACGCCCATTCACGGCATTCTCGGCGCCGCCGAATTGCTCACTGAGCATCTCGAGGCGTTGACGCTACCTGGAGGCTCAAAGCTGCCACCACCGGGTGTTGAGGAATTGATGCAGCCACTTGCCGAGCTGGGCAAGTTGTCTGTCTATCTGGATACAATCTCGACTGCAGGCCGCGAACTCATGTCGACTGTCAACAGCATGATTACGCTCAATCGATGGGCCGACATCGCTGCCGCGGAGCGCCAATACGCCACGCACAGCATTCAAGAGCTCGAGGATATACTCGTCAAGGGTTCGTCGGATGTCACCCTTCGGTACACGAGCAAGCGAGCGCCCATCTTCTTCCACCACGATTTGCCCCCCAGTTGTCAAAGTCTGCGCATAGATATTGAGCTCTTTCGCGATAGTGTCCTACCTCTCATCATCAACGCAATACAAAACACATTTGAAGGCGTGATCACAGTCACATTATCCTACACACAAGATACTAAGACGCTTGTGGTTGATGTGCAAGACACGGGATGTGGAATAGCTGCAAATGACCAGGGTCGCATCTTCCAGCTGTACGAAAAGGTGGGCGAGCACTCGACAGGTCCTGGCTTGGGCTTGACACTGGCTTCCAAGTTCTCGGCTTTGCTTCATGGTTCGGTTGAGCTGGTCTCGTCAGAGGTTCATCGCGGGTCCCATTTCCGGGGTACGTTTGGTGATATCCGTTCCATAACGTCGTCAACGCCGTTTCTCCCGATCGCCTCTCAACTCAAACGTCTACCTTTGAGTTTCCATCACTTGACGTCAGACTCCCCCGAAATACACCTAAATTCGCACGTCTCCAAGTATCTTACCTGCAACGGATTCGTTCAGTCGAATGACTCTGCCGATTGTCTAATTGTTATGGACTACATTCGTGATCCAGATCAGCGGCAAAAGTACCACGCGACATTGCCGAAAGGCCAGGTCGCGATCTGTCCCGTCCCAGATATGGAAGATATAGAGTCTTCTCCATCAACGTCAAATATTGTGTTTGTGAGAGGGCCCTTTTGCACCTCGTCGCTCGATGCTGGCTTTCGAGAAGCCGACGAACTATGCGCGATGACGCCCATGACAATAACAACTCCTCTTCCCTTGGTGTCGCCTTCTCTCACAAAAGACGGTGGGGGAATTCTACCCTATCGACCTTCACCAAGCGGCCACGACTCTACAGACGAAGGCTATGGCTCCAACGCCACCCCCTCCAACAATGGTTCGCCGGTACCACAAGCTAGAACTGAAGAGTCGCTTTCCACCTCCAACGAGTCGGCCCCAGGAGTTCTCACGGCTGGCCAGACGTCCCCTCCTGACGTCCCCGTCCGCACCCTCCCAAACACATACAAGCCCATGACACTGCTTGTCGACGACAACGCTGTCAACCTCCGCATTCTAGAGATGTAATGTAAAAAGCGCGGTCTGCCCTACCGCAGCGCCATAGACGGACAGCAAGCGGTCAACCTGTTTCATCAACAACAATCCCCCACTTCATCAGACCCTCCCTTTGACCTCATCCTGATGGACCTCCAGATGCCTGTCTGTGACGGTATTAGCGCTACTACACAAATACGCTCGCTGGAGAAGACGGGCGACAAGACGTCGGTGCTGTTCATTATCACTGGGCAGGACAGCCAGAAGGACCGCGAGGCGGCGAGTGCGGCGGGGGCGGATAATTATCTTGTGAAGCCTGTCGGAATCAAGATGTTGGACGGGAGTCTTAAGAGGTACTTTCCTGACTTGAAGATATAAAATGGATTGGCTCGGCAGGGACTTGGGTCGGGAGTTTTGGGTGTATGAGCCCAGTATATACGTTTATGGAGGCGTTCTGATGACAATAATGATATGGCGTCTCGAATATAGTTTGAACAGAAGGCTTTGGCTTCAATGCTTAGGGTATAAAAATAAATGACATACGAATTACGGCTGACAACAAGAAATGACTTAATAATTTTATCTCGTCCGCTTCACACAGTTGACTTCTGTCATGCCTTGAAGCTCGTGTTACATCGACGTTGCTTACTTCTAACTGCTGCAGCACGACACCACATCTCTGGGCTGGTGGTGTGCTCGGTACTGTCCGCGCGAGGACGCGACACGAGAGTGGTGTACAAAAACAGCGCATATAGTTTGGAAAGGCACGTCTCTTACCACCGTCGCTGTCAGATTATTTGATGCAGTTGAAATTGAGTGTGGGATTGGCTTGTAGTACCGTTGCATGTTGGATAAGCTTATCCCTCGCAACTCAATATCTTCATCAAAACGTTAAGCGAGGTGTCTACCTACGTAATACCGTCCGGAGATTTACGTCCTTAATCACCAAAGGATTGCGCTGATCGTCGATGTCTAGCTGGGGTAAAAAGGCTTGGCTTTGTTGAATATGCACCGTCTTGTCACCAAAGTTACATCGGGGCTGAGCACTCTTTATAGCAGCCATGGCCAGAATGACGATTGTTATCAGTCCTCATCCTTTCTTCTGAGACGTCTGCTATAGTCCTCATTGTTTCTTCTGAGACGTGTAATGCATGACCCATCAGTCAGCTTTAAACTATGTCGTCTTGAATAATACCCGAAGCGGCCACATACGAACCAAGACCACCTAATCCTGTTTGAACTCGCTTGGCATACGCTTATCCCGCATCGCCGCCAAGCAAAAATAGCATCATCACTTGCGCGGATCAGCCCCCAATTACTTTCTGTAATACATACCCGTCTCGCCACTGACGTACGTACTTCTTAGTGCTAGGAGGGATTAGGTAGATGTCAGCTGGAATAAAACTGCACCAGCGCCAGTTGTTTTTAGTCAACTGGGTTTTCCTTTTTTACCCTCTCTATTGTCGTACTAAATAAGCTTATTTTTAAGCTTATGCAAGACCTTCATTATGGCTTCAAATACCACGAATACAAATAACAATCCATCTTCCACACAAGAGAATGTCACGCTATCTTCTGCACCTACTTCACCCTCAATGCCTCCCAAGAACGAAGCCGAACCACCAGACGATGTCGCCGTCCGAGGTCCTCCGCCACTACCATATAACCTGAGGGAACATAAACTCATGATCTTTCTGTTCTGGATGCTCATCCTCACAGAGTGCACGCTCATCCCCATCATTTTTTACTTTTGCATCGCCAACTTGACCGACATGCGACCTGGCGCTATGTTCGCCATCATCACGGCCATGTTTGGCTTTATTTCTGGCGGCGAGTATGGACTTAGGGGATTGAGGCTAGCGCTGAAGAAGGATACATACCGACCATTGTTTGGGGCTGGACGTTGGAGTTTTGATACGGTGCATCTTGTCCTTGGACAGCCTTACTTTGTCATGACGGCGCTCATGATCGGCTTCAGTATTCCGGATCCGCCGATAATGAGAGGACTTAGTATCATCATGCCAGTTGGTATACTCATGGTTACGATATACATGATGTGGACCGGCATCGCACACCATTTCGGCTGGCATCTTCGCCATCACCGTCTCAGCTCTCACGTTGTAGGCCAAGTCTACCCGCCATTGACATTTTGCATCATGGAAGACATCACAGCATGCGATGGCGGTGGTGGTAAAGAATACCGCGAGGCAGCGCTAAAACGATACAATGCGTCGCCTCGGTTTCGACGGATGCTGGTTGAGATGCTCTGGGGTTGGGCCATTACAGGGTCTGTTTTGAGTATTGTTCTTATTGCCCTGGCGTGGATTTTGCCAGTTGAGATTGCGTATACTTTGGGATGGGCTGTTCCGAGTGTTTGGGGTGCGATTGGGGCGTGGGTTACTATTAAATGGGGGCAGAGGAGTATTAGGATAGAGAGTGAGAACTGGGAAAAGGATCACAAGGTTGGTGCGTGAGGGGGATAGAATAGATGTAAAGTAGTGTATTTACTAGAATGGAATAGACTGTTTTTTTTTACCAATTCGCCTAATGGTGCTTTTCGCTTAGTGAAGCAAGTTTATGATGTTCTTGTTGAGCTTCCAGTAAAGGATGTATTGTTCGCGACTTCAAGTTGCCACATTCGTGTGAAGAATGATGAAAACAGACTACGAGCATATCAAATGGTCAGAATATCGAATATTAATTTAGTAATATTTACGAGAGTAATAGAATACATTTGACATACTTCAACTAACCAAGAGTGTTATATAATACTTGATTCTATTGATATGTTTGCATTGTGCTTTGAGTGTAGGGTGAGTAACCATTACAATCTGATCAGAAGCACTCCGCTATCAGTTATCGATTAGATAGGCCATCATACCCTTGCTCGCATCCTATCTCGCCTAATATAATTACGACTTGTTTCAAGGGTGAAGCCGACAAAGACCTGCCAGATCGTCATACTATAGTCTACCCATTTCTTCCATCGACATTCTACACAAAACATGCCATATGCCGAGTTCCGCGAGCCTGAGCACATTGAAGCCAGTTAGCCGCATCATCCCCCAAGCGCATTGAACTACCCCTTGAGAGTCTTTTTTTTCCAACAATAGGAGATATTCTACGGATATTAAACTCTAGATTGCCACCACGGACCAGACAGACCGCTTGGACTACACCGCCATACCTAGATCTGGACTGCTTGTAAACAACCATCTCCATGACTTCACTACCTAATCAAAGCAAACCCCTCTTTTTGGCAGGCAAAAAGACTTGGCTTGGCAATTAAAACACATTTTCATCTGAACTCGTCTTGTTTGGTTTGGCCTTCTGGAACTGGTATATCCGATCTGTTTTAATTTCTTTAATTCGCCCGCTTGTATCGATCTGGGTAAAGGGCTCCAGAATGAGAGACACCTTGTTTATGATAGGCGGAATAATACCACACTTTGAAACAATCGACTCTTGACTATTCCCAAAGCAATGTTGCAAAGTCCCGTAACAAATGACAAAGCACCTTCCATCCAATCGCTCTGCTCCATCTTTAGCCTAATGAGGCCTCACTTTCCGCGGGGGACCGCCTAAAGGTGCTTGCAGCAAGTCGAATCTGGGGTGCCTTAGACAGTACAGGGGGCTTCCCTCTTCCCTATTGCAGTACCGAACGGCAATTGCGCCGCCCGATAGGGAGAGCACGATTTGTCTTCCATTTCCGTGTGGACTAGGATGGGTTAATCGCTGACACGGTACAGGTTGCTTTTACAGGCGCGCCAATCTATTTAATTTTTGAAGAATTCAATGTGTATCATTCAGTTGAGCAACGTCCAACAAAGACGGCAATTGGTGCGTTCACATAATAAAGTCAAATAGCCTGAGAAGATAGTCATGCGGTGGTCATGTCGTGAGCTGATCGTGGCTTTGACGCTCGTATTCTTCTTTCCTTTTCTTCCGTCGAGCTTAGACTCCTCTAAAGAGAATATGGAGCAGAAAAAGAGTGGAGGATGAAACGGGGGCACTGCCAAGATGAAACCGTCTATGATTCAGGCTTGGCATTGTTTGTTGATCGAGCCGAGAAACATTTCTGCTGCTTGGTGACGTCTTGACACGATCTAGGGCCGATTCCGTCTCCAAGCCCAGTATCTCTGAACATATTGAAGATATTCTGTAAAGCTTCAATATCGATGATCAAACAAGAGTCTTCCCGTCAATCCTACCCTCACGAGTCAAAGTCACTGTCAAGCAGGGATACTTCTCTGTCAGGCCGAAATTAGCGTCACATCGAGGTACTTGATCAACTCAGTGACCCCGATGACGCTAACCTCTTATCGCAAGCTCGGATCCGCCTCCGTGGTCCTGCAAAGGGAAGAAAGCAGGCCGTGATCAAAGACAACCCTGTTTGGACATTTTCTCTAGCATGATCTAGACCAAGGAACACCCGTCCCTAGTCCAACTACACTACTACAGTACGGCAAAAGGAAAGGGACAAAAAAAAACATGGGGTTGTTGCAGTGGAGACCAAGTTTCTCCTCCAATGTCCAGTCAGGTCTTTGATGGAAGGGGCAATGAGGTCCAAGCAGGCCTACGGATATGGGGCGACGTAGTATACGATGGGTCTGAGGATTTGCATATATATAATCTGGTGATCGTCCGCCAAAACTCTTGGATCTCATTCTATCCTCATCAGCTCAAACAACACCTTCGAGATGAAGCTTCTCAACAACGACATCCTCGCCAGCACTCTGCTATTGCTCGCCGCTGTTGGCGATGTCTCAGCCCAGTGTGCCCTCCCCACAAGCTACCGCTGGACATCAAGCGGTCCTCTGGCCCAGCCCAAGTCCCCCTTCAAGAACCTGAAGGATTTCACCGTCGCTCCCTACAACGGCCAGCAGCTCGTCTACGCTTCTGCCTTCAGCAACGCCTGGAAGTCAGTTGGCTTCAGCCCCGTCTCCGACCTCAGCCAGCTCGGCTCTGCTACTCAGACTGAGATGTCCGGCAGCGCTGTCGCTCCCACCCTCTTCTACTTCAGGCCCAAGGGTATCTGGATCTTGGCTCACCAGTGGGGTGCCACAAAGTTCTCTTACAAAACTTCCAACAACCCCACCAACGCCAACGGCTGGTCGCAGTCCCAGCCTCTCTTCACCGGCAACATCGCCGAATCTGGCACTGGCCCCATCGACCAGACTCTCATCGGTGACAGCAAGAACATGTACCTGTTCTTCGCTGGAGACAACGGCAAGATCTACCGTGCCAGCATGCCCATCGGCAACTTCCCTGGCAGCTTCGGCTCCAACGCCCAGATCATCATGAGCGACACCAGTGACAACCTCTTCGAGGCCGTCCAGGTCTACTCTATCAAGGGACAGAACAAGTACCTCATGCTTGTTGAGGCCAAGGGCAGGAACGGCCGCTACTTCCGTTCTTTCACCGCCAACAGCCTCGACGGCAACTGGACCCCCAACGCTGCCAGCGAGTCCAACCCCTTTGCCGGCAAGGCCAACTCTGGAGCCTCGTGGACCAACGACATCAGCCACGGAGAGCTTGTCCGTGCCGCCAACGACGAGACCTTCCCCATCGATGCTTGCAACCTGAAGCTGCTGTACCAGGGCCGCAACCCCAGTGCTACAGCTCCTAATTACGACAGCTGGCCTTACCGCCCCGGTCTGTTGACCCTCAAGAAGTAAATCGCTGGGCTCTCGTCATGAGCAGTGCTTTGTGAGCACGGGTTAACTTACCTTTCTTCTGGCGGCTTGCACTTATGTGGACCATGGATGTGGCTACCGGTCTTTGTTTTTGTGGGTGGTACATGGTGTTTTCGCCTATGACCCTCATTCACTTGTAAATAGTTGATTCTGATTGTATATTCTTATGAAACCGAAATGAAGTCATTCATTCAATGGAAATCTATGCACATATAAACCTGGAGCCTGTGACACTGTTATGTGAGATCCCTGTGAAATTTTGTTCTCATGATCATGAGAGATGTATAGTTTCTGCTCTGTCCAGACTATCCAAGAATCAAAGAAATATCTTCCAAGTCTAATTCATCCCACTTGTCAACCTGTACCTGTCCGCTGGCAAGACGATACGCAATCCCATCTTTCCACTCCACCCATAGAACCAGATATGTATCCTTCGTGGTTAGTATCTTGTCCCAGATCTCAGTGACTTCATCCTGAGTCCTGCTGTATGTCCTTATTTTACATACAGCCACCAAATCTACTGATATGCCTCCCTCTTCATCAGTCATTGCCTTGGGGAAGCGAGCTAGATAGTCGTCATTGACCAAGTTGAGGAACCCAACCTCCTGCTTCTGACTATTGTAGAGCAACGCATCTTTCCGTTCTCCAACCTTTTGAACTCCCCATACTTGAGCTTTCTTGGTTTTACAAAAGAGATACTCTGTCTGCTCAGGCATATCAGGTAATGTCGATTCATTCACCTCCATGACAGGGAAAGGATAATACCACCCATGTCCTTCCTCCAAACCCAACTCATCAACTGGCATAGACTCGTTCCTAAAAATGTATTCATCGCATCCATCTGGGGAAATATGAGGCCCGTCATTCCATGTTGACTTCTCCGGAGCTTTGTGACGTGTCCATCCTGGCGGTAGTGGCTTGGTAAAGTCCTTGTAGCTGTCCCGATCCTCATACCATGTAGATCTTATCCGTCGCCACAGCTCAGGCGGATCCGTTGGAGAGTTACTGGTGTACCATACGGTAATGGATGTTGTTTCTTCAAGTTCATCATAACCTCTTGCCATCAGTGTCGCTTCTTTATATCCTGGACCCACAGTGCCGCTCCATCCGATCCATGACCAGGAGGGGAGACCAGAAGGTTTAAGTTGAATCTCCTGGGATCTTGACGAACGAATGCGTCGTTGAACATTTGTGGATTCAAGCCATGGCTTCCAGCCGAGTCCACGCTCAAACATTATTTCAGGTATCCCGTACAAGAAACCACCTTTAAAACGTCGACTGAGGACAGAAAGGAATCCTGAGATTGCAGGGAGAGCATCCTCGTCGTATCGGAAGGTCATGTCGTTGTAACGCGATACAAGAAGGCTGAATACAGACCAATCAAAGAAGCCAGCAATGAGGATCCTCATGGATGAATCTATTGACGTCTGGCTGCCAGAATCCCTCTCAAGTTGGAATTTCTGTGCGAATTCTTCATGCCACACGCTACATGGGCACATCCAATGTAGTTGCTCCTCATGAAAGACGATTTTCCGAGTGGACAGTCTCATTTCCTGATATATCCAGCCTCTTTCGTAGTAAGGCAGATAGTATTCCGCTTCCAAGCCAAAGGTCTCATGTCTCAGCAGCTTTTGGTCTCCAAAAGGGATGATGCCCTGTTTGAGTTGCCGAGCAGCCGAGATACCCTTAATACCCGCGAGGCCAGTTAGAGAATCACCGTCAGCTGCTATAATTGTGAGGATTGCGTTGGCGTAGATGGCGCCCATTAAATTCAGTTGTCGAGTAGTTGACTCTCGATCTTCGTGAGTGATGCATATTGCGTCTGCCCATAGATATCTCTCCCCGATGGCTGCGGTCAAGAACATGGCTTTTCGTATAATGGGCGAGACATACCCTGAAAAGTTTGAGCTTTCCAGAGCATCTGGCACTTGAAGCATATCGAGGATGCTAGCATCGATTACACGGCCCATATGATTTCCGTAAGTGTAGCTTAGCGCAACGTAGTTCCCTTCAACGTTGCCTGGGATGAGGCATTTTTGTTCCACGTCGATCAGCCAGGCAGGCCGTGTGTGCCATATCTTGAGGGGATTTTGACACGATGCGCCATGTGATGATGTGCAAGTATCTTTCCATGTACTTAATACAACCAGATCCGCCCATTTAAAATCCAGAACACGGGCAGTACCCGGGTGGTTGGACACAGATTCTTCTTGAATTAGAGAAAGATTCCACCTGTATCCGCAGTAATCCACAGTCTCATCGAGGGTAATAGCGTAGCCTCGTGTGTCGAAATCGATTCGAACCTCCCTGGACATATCATTCCCGTTTTCGTCTTGACTGTATTCATAGAGTGCTTTCACTATCGGTTGGAAATGAGGACATTGTGCGGGTGATGCATCTTTGTAGCTTCCGAGGCTAATTGTGTGCTTGAACGTATCGCCACTCGTCAGTCGTCGCCATACAGCCTTGCAAGTTTCGCAACTGGTCACCCAGTCTGGGGTTTTATAGTCGACTTGCAATGCGTCTGTCATTGCTCAGGCCGTGAATGTATTTTGGATATATGAGAGGTTTAACGGGCTGTATTGTGGAACTAGGTAGCAGCGGTCAAGGATTATCACAGAGTGAAACGAGATACATGCATCCGCCAATAAGCCCTAGAACAGTTAGCGTGATCAGCAGGTGACGTATGACCGTCTTGTTAGATACTGAGGTATGCATTTAAGTTCAATATAAATAGTTACTCTTGGAAAATAACACACATATGCCTTTCTGGACTCAAGCTTCCACGATCCCATTTTCCGCCCCAGCAAGCACGAGTCTCGGGACGCTATGCTTGAATACATTCTCAGGATCATACTTTCTCTTCAAAGCCGCCAGCGTATCATAATGTTTCCCATAGATCTTCTTAACATCGACATCCTCATGAGACCCAAGAGAGATGTAAGAACCCTCGAGAATATTATCAGCGTCTTCTAACTGAAGATCAGCCTTGACCTGAGCAGCCCACCGAACCCGCTCTTCTGCAATATTCTTGTCTGCCAGAACAGAATAGATCTCAAGCATATGATGACGCGCCCTCGTTCCAAAGACAGACTTCTGCTCTGGCTCCTGTGCTGAGAGTAGTGTATGGTATGAGAAGATGAGACTTCCGCCTGGAGCATTGCCACAATGCTTTCCCACGATTTGGAGGGCCTTTTCTGTCATTCTCTTGGCATTGAGGGTGTATACTCGACCATAAGATGGCCACGTCACGAGCTTTTCGTTATTCTCAAGCATCTCGGCGATTGTAATCTCCTTTGTGTCTTCCATGATGCAATCCGCTGCTCCAGCAATGTTCTTAATCCAAGAGTGGCCTTCATCTTTGTCCTCACCGTGCCAGGTCGCTATAATCATCAAAATTACAGGCTGGCCTGGCATTTGGGCAACCATGGGCTGGAGCTGAAGATACACAGGGAGTTGTCCCGACTCGAGGAGTCTTTCATAGTGTTGGGTGTAGGACGTGAGAGCGGCGGTTAGGTCGGTTGAGTCGTAGATAATGGTAGATGAGAGAATCTTACAAGGTAAGTGAGAGGCTGGCAAGGAGGATATGATACGTACTTTATCAATGGGATAGACCTTGATGGTGAGTTCAACGATTACACCGAGTGATCCGCCACCGCCTCGGATACCAACAAGCAGTTCTTCATTAGCATCCTGGAGTTCTCCACGAGCATTTACGATCTTTGCCCCGATGATTTGGTCGACGCCGAGACCATAGTGCGATGTCAAGAGGCCGTAACCACCAAGGGTCGCCCATCCGGCATATCCTACACTTGCAACTGTGCCACTAAAGTGATATAAGAGTTAGGCTTCTTGGAAGGTTGTGTCATGATACTTACGTGGGCGTTCCCAACCCATCATTGCCCAAAGCCCTGGACAAGTCACCACTGAGGATCCCCCCGCCAACTCTTGCGCTTTTCTTGTCTTGGGCTACGACGACGTATTTGATGTCCCGCATGTCTATAACGAGTGCCCCATCGACCAATGTTCGACTGGCGCAATCATGGCCTCCTCCGCGTACAGAAAACTCGACGTTGCGTTCTACACAGAAACGGACCACTGACGCGACGTCGTCCCCGTTCTGAGGTCTGACTACACCAAGAGTTTGGACAGGTGTCTCAATAAAACATTGTTCAATTTTCTTGTAGTCTGGTGCGTCGGGTGCATAAGCCTTGGCTTGGGTGTCTGCGAGGTGAGCCTTTAACTCGGAAAACAGAGTTGTTGCAGTCATCGTGAATAGATTTGGTGTGAAGAGAGTAAGCAAGGGTGGCTTCGGTCATATTTTATACCCTCGGGGACTTCTAACTAGCGCCTAGCTGAGCACCTTCACTTGACAAGTTTCCACAGTAATTCAGGGCTGTAAAGAGCCATGGCGTATGCATGTTTCTCCCAGTTGTTCATAAATCAATCGCCGCGGAAGCAGATCTTATGCTGACCGCTGAGACTCAATTCTTATTCGTTAGTGAAAGAACTAATGCAAGCCCGGCTTATTCTTGGTTTTCGTGATGCATCATCTTACTAAGGCTGAGTGAGAAACAAGGGTTGACTGACCCCTCTTTTCTCCGAGTTAACGATCAATGAGTCAATGCAACTGTACGATTTGTGTTGGTATCTAAGCGCCCGATCTGGGACTTAGCCTACGGTAGGCAAGGCTTGCGCGCTGACCAGTGAGGCGTAGCAACTTGTTATAAGACACTGTGCCGACGCATGTCAGCAGCGCTCCATCTATCGTCAAATCGGCAATGACTTTAAAGGTTGGAATCATTGGTGCAGGCATCGGTGGTCTTAGTGCCGCTATTGCACTCCGACGAGCGGGAGCCCAAGTTGAGGTCAGTGTAAGGAATTTTCAACGATCGAGCTCGCCTAATATCGTATAGATATTCGAAAGATCCAACTTTAAGGATGAGATAGGCGCTGCCATAACAATCACTCCAAATGGAATGCGCGTCCTTGAACATTTCGGGTTTGATCCCAAGACAGCTCGCGGCGTGCACAACAAACAAGTGCGCATGGTAGATCCCCATACATTCGAGGATCTGGTTGTCGAAAACTTCAGTGAGGTTGAAGATGACTATGGCGCGCCCTTTATGTTCTTTCATCGTGTGGACCTTCATACTGCACTGAAAGAGATGGCCTTGTCGACTGATGAGCGATATCCGGGCTCGCCGGTTGTAATTCACAATGGCCTTTCAGTTATCAACCTCAACTGTGAGAGCGGTACGATTGTTTTGGACAACTGGGAAACCTTTGAGGGAGACCTTATTGTAGTGGCTGATGGAGTTCGAGTAAGTCCAGTATACCGATGATATTGTAGGTTTAACTGGCTAACATTGTGCCAAGACCAGACTCATCGACAAGGTTACGGAAAACAACGTGCCTCTAGAAGACATCGGCTCCTCTTTCTACCGCTGCCTGATCCCCTTCTTTGAAGTAAACAAGAACCCCGACCTCGCAGCTATCTTTAAAGACCAAGATCCAGGATTCTGGGTCCCCTTCGACCTACCAACCGGCACATTCGTTGTTACCTATCCATGCCGAGATGGGGAAATGCTCAACGTTGCGTTTCGACACCAGACAAAGGCGGAGAATGAGCATGCAGTCGAATGGAACAATGATACTAACGTGCAAGATATTATCTCCATGGTAGGGAGGTTCAATCCACTGGTGGCTAAGCTGTTTAGTTTGTCGACGAGTGTTTCTGTCCACAAGTTATTTCGGAGGGAACCTCTTGAGACGTATACTCGGGGGAGGTCTGTTATAATTGGTGATGCTGCACATCCCATTCAACCAACACACGGTACGTTGAATGTTCACGGTATACAACACTACTAACGAGAAGAACAGCTCAAGGTGCAGTTCTTGCGATTGAGGAAGCAGCGGCATTGGGAGTTCTCTTCAAAGACGTGCAAAACAAAGAACAGGTTCCGGAGCGTCTAGAGTTATATAACGGCATCTTGAAGCGCCGCATCCATGTAACGCAGCTACTTTCAGATGCTCAACCTGGGATATCTAGTGATTTGCGCAAGCGAGCTGATGATATTTGGGGAGAGGGGATTTTTCCTCCAGATGCAATGAACTTCACCAAGCCGATCAGAGACTTTTTCTACACGTGGGATGTTATGAAAGAGGCAGAAACTGAATTAGCTCGTGTAGCATTTTGAATGATTATTCCTACATTATCTTTCAACATCTAAATCCCAATATCAGATAAATCTAGCGTTCTTCAGCCCAGATAGAGATATGGTAGAATTGAAATCAAGCACCATGTCTTTCGCAATATTTGCAAACAAGGATCGATGCATCTAGACTGAGACTATTAGATACTATCTGCGTTGGCAATTGCGCTATACTTAATACAGTACGTACTATTGATTCCACAACTGAGTCTAGCGTGCATCTAGACTGAAGAACACAGACCCCTTTTTGAAGCGACTGAGTTTTTATTTCTTATTTTTACCGATTTTTACTTATTTTTCCCTCTCATCTTGTCTCTGTTTATAATATACTCAGTCTCGTCACTCCAACACGCTCGCTCAGGATGATTTCGCAGGCATTTATTGCCGCTTTCATAACAGCTTATTTAGCGGCTGGCTCTCAAGCCGGCCCTTGTAAGCCCAACTCCAGGATCACGGAAAGCCTCATCACGAGTGATCTTTCAACTGTAGTTGGATCCTCTACTGCACTCAGCTCCGTCGAAACTACCACAGCGGCGGCCTCCTCCACGTACCTGTCAAATGAAGAGTCGAGTGTCATAATCACGGAGTCCGTCAGCAGTACAGAGACATCTTTGCCATCCGAGGAAACATCTACCACCGCCCTATCGACTACCGAAGGCATAACAACGGAGATTGCCACAACAACTGAAGCTGTTACCGCTACTGCCACGACGACTACATCAGAAGAACCGTCGAATGTACCCTTCATCAGAAATGCTGGATTCGAAGATTATGACTCATCTGTTGAGCCTTGGCAAATGTACAACAACGAGGGGACTGTATCCATCGATTCTGACATCAAATATGATGGACGCCATTCCGCTCGCATCGGAATGTTAGGATCGAAACTCTTGCAAGACTTCATCAGACAGCCGCTCCAGGGTTCCGTCACCGCTGGGGTTACATATACTATGTCCGCATGGGTCAGGCCAAACTCGTATTGCGTTGCTGCTACGCTTCTATGCTCATATCAGAATAACAATTGGGACAATCCTGAGCCTGTTGTTCTCACTGAGGCAACAGACGAGTGGACGTATATTTCTTCAACTTGCACCTACACGCAAGAGCAAATCGATTCTGGGGACTTGTATCTCATGATAGGGTTTATATTCGCCACTAGTCAAGGCGTAGTCTATATAGACGATGTCAATTTCTCGGCTTAGGTTGCTGAGTGTGAAATTTACATTTACTGAGACTTTCTCATCGGATACGCGTGATGTATGCAACGGTTTGCCTCTCTGGAAGCACAATCGTCAACTCCAAGAGTATACATGCTGACCTTTTAAGACAAGCAACATGACGTGATTACGATACTGTTTAGAATAAAGCTTTCACTTGTTTGACAGAGGGAAGATTGAATTCGACTGTTAACAATTCTCATTCAATGCTAGGCATATAGCGTTTCGTTAAACGCTTCGTCAAGACATGTGTATCTAGTTGTTGCCCTTGACACGGCCATCAGGCTTTCCATCCTTGCGAAGACCATCGTGCTCAGTGGGCTTGTAGTCGCCGCTGTCGTCGCTAGTGCTCTCGAGGCCTCCGCTGCTGCCGCTGCCAGAGGTCTTTCCGCCCTGGCCACCAGCCTCATGGGGGTCAACCTTGCCGTGGGCGAACTCGCCGGTGCCAACGCGGCCGTCGGGCTGGCCGTCCTTGCGGAGACCGTCGTGCTCTGTTGTGAGTGTTAGTCAATGGTGAGTGATGGAGGGATAGAGAGAGTGTTGTACCAGTGGGCTTGTAGTCAGACATGATGTTTGGAAGTTGTGGAAGGTGAGTTGAAGGTGATGTTTGTTGTAGTAGTTGATTGATGAATGTGAGTGTGATGATGAGATAAAAAGATAATTTGAGGTGAACAAGACGTCCTTTTTGTACACAACTCTGCTCTTCAACTCTCATCGTGATTGCTATGATGCATGAATTCATTGACGTCACGATTCAAGTCGCGGTGCGCGTAAGAACAAAGACTGCAACGAGCAATCAACAGATCTACTCTTGTCTCACCGGAAATCAATATCTCTACGTCATGAATCGACCCGATCATGGTGTTTGCTCCTATTGTCGATGGTTACAGTGGTCATTGACTTTTGCTTTTGTTAATTCCACAGCCTTAAACTGCCCTGGGAATTAACGGTCAGGTACCATCGATCGTCGCAGATCTAGCGCCATCTCCGCATGCCATCAGGAGGCCTAGGCCTGTAACTGGTTAGATCTGGATCACATTGCATTGAGAGGTCAGATCGGCGGAGGCCATGCTCCGGTTTCTCAGATATCGGATTCATCGAATTCCATTGTTTGTGTAAGCCACGATATCGTCAACGTCATGATCGAATGTCGGTGAGAGAATAGAGCATGTCATAGGAGTCCGATTGTTTCACAAGAACGCCATTGCGGGCAGTTTGCTACAGAACTGCAATGAAGAGAGGCTGTCTATTGACAAAAGTCAAAGGGGAGATCGGGGAGTTAATGTCAACTCCACATGTCAGTTCCGTCCGACTGTTGACCTGGAGGGGAACCGGTGGACATCAGTGGTCAGGTTTTAGCCTTCTGCACTCATTCAATGCCCTATTCAGATTGATGTATGGGGCATTGACCATCAAATACCAGCCACAGACGACATCAAACGGAATGAGACCAACCTCTTATCCTGCTCTCTTATTGCTAAGTTGCCAGATAAATATTTAGATTCCAGCCATGTTCACGTGCACGCACATGGACACAAATGATCCCTGAGACAGACATCAAGCCCCGATCGAAGGAGATGTCTGTGGTGATCATTCGAAACCGATATCGAAGATATTGGACATTGAAAGGCAAGACTTGAGAATGGCGTCGCCGTGAAGGGAAAGCCGATATCAAGCCATTGATGCATTGATGTATTGAAGCTCCGAGTATTCATCTTGCAAGTCAGAGTCTTGTCGTGTCAGGGGGAAAGCCCAGTTATACGCCGAGATCAATTTCATCGTTACATTTCGGAGGACCTGTACCATTGATAACATGTCTTGAGAAATTCGTAGTAAAAATTGCGATGGCGCTGAAATCCATTGACTCGGTTCTGTATGGTAGAAGGCTGATGACAATGCTGATAATAGAGGATTTATCGGGTGTTACAGCGATACTGACGGCATTGGTCGGAACTGTATGCACTAAATTTGCCCTTAACATGCCTCGCTTACCCTACGCTATTGTTTCGTAGTGGTAAGAAAGTCCCCAAGGGCAGGGCCAATCCATAGACCCAACTGAAGTCAGCATGGTTAGTAAAAGCCCCAGATGCATCATGCGCAATGAGGGCAGAAATCGAATGATAGGACACTGGTCCAGTTGTCAGAGCAAGATGCGGGTGATGTGAAGAGACAAGAGCGTTGAGAAAGAGTGAGACTGAGGTAACAAAAGAGCAGGGACAAAAACACCAACCGGCACGTGCGTGAGATTTATGGGCTCGTGGCAAATTACGGATACAAAGGAACAATAACCGAAGGTTTAACCTTTGACATTTGGCAGATTACGGAGTAGACCGACATGGAGGTTAATACGACAACCGGTGGGTAATGATCCATCGGAAGAATTCGAGTCTTGTGGATTGTCAGATCACATAATTGATTCCACAAGGATGGATGGAATTTACAATTCCCGCTTACTCCATGTCAAACTGCTGACAGAAATTACATAACCTGTAGTCCCTAACTGGAGTGAGACACTGGGTGATCCAGGGCTTGCTCAGTGTCTCTTCAATCTTGGGCATTCTCTTCCACCCTGCTAGAATTATCCATGGCATTGGACCATCAACTTGACTCATGGAGAAGTGACATTAATTGTACTGTTTGCAAACACGCGTTGGGCTGACGATATTTCCCTCGCGTCGCAGTGGATTTGTAGTGTATCATCGGCCGTACTCCCAATGCAACATGGACCTTGTGCTCACCCGCAAACGACCATATTAATAGAAATGGTCTGATCAGCATCTCACAATTATTGGTTCTAACAAACTGGGGAAACACATAAAAAAAAAGTCGGCCCATTGAGTGTCAAACTAGCACTAGCACTAGATTAGCACATAAGACTACCTACAGGCTGCGGCTCTAGACTCGGTTATTTCTGGCCGTCTCTCCGTCAGTTTCTTATTTGCGAAAAGGGTAGCAGATGATCTGAGCAAAGAGTCAGCCTCTGGCTAGATCTGTCGTGGCTTGCAGCTTGACAGAAACCCATCGGGCCTTTTGGTTTCTATGCGAAACGGATGGCCCGTTCGGCAGCTACTTGCCGAGCTCTTGGCGTTGTCAGTGTCTCGGTGATTGACTTTTCAGCTCCGTGACCTCGTGGCTGTTTGTTACCGTTGACTGTCACGGATGGCGTGCCGCTTGTGCCACTGGGTTAGGTGAGTTGTATAGAGTCAGCGCGTCTTAGGCAAATTGAAGAGGAAACAAAAAGGATATTCCGTTGGGTCTGGGTAAAACTAGCTTGTTGAAGCTTTGTATTTCCGGGTACAGCTTAAAAATGTCCCGTAGAATGAAGCTAGGCGTGATTAGTGTCGTTGGATACCGCTATTGACATGTCTTGTATTAAAGTTCTTGATACAATTGCCCCATCAGTAAGGTGGTCCTCAAAGAGATGAATATGTTTGAAGAGATGCTTACCCACCCAGCCGTCCTGCTCATTCAGCACCCCTTTAGACGCGACTTCGGCTAATATGTACCACGGGCTCAAGGTTTCGGTTGACCGGGCCGACAAATCTTACACTTCTTACTTAACCTTTACTGGAAAGAGTTGTAACAGTGGAGAGACACCCCCGCCCCCATGGGGAAATAGGGAAAATATCCGGAGTGGTGAGAGAGAGAACAACAGGCTAGGACTCTTTAGCCTATATACCTTGATTTCTGATACCTGTCGCCTCGGCTAATAGCCTAATAAAGACCCTGAGCCAGTTCATATTTAAATCTTCTGCTTGGCACTCCATCTTGGCGGTCTTGGTCTTTTCGCATCGCATTGCATCGCCCTTATCCGGATTGGACTCTATCTTGTCACTAAATACCAGAAATCGACAAGGCCTTCACGATGCCTTTCGCTGTCGGTAGTTCCGTTACCAAACAAGACCTCGCCGTCGCCCAGGCTGAGGCGCCTCAGCTCGCCAAGGTCAAATGGTGGGCTGATCCTGGCATGCGCCAGCTGTACTTTTACGCCGCAATTCTCTGTGTCTGTTCAGCTACCACCGGTTACGATGGGTAAGCTGTGCCAATTCTGTGGCATTAATCGCTGAAGCTAATTGGAAATTTCCAGTTCCATGTTGAACACGTCCCAGGCTATGGACGACTGGCAGGATTACTTTGGACACCCTACGGGCTCCAAGCTCGGTATTCTCAACTCCATCTACCAGATTGGTAGTATTGCCAGTTTCCCTTTCGCGTACGTTTACTCTCTTGGCAACCTGCAGACTTGGCGCAAACTAACAACGGCGCAGTCCCTTCATGGCTGATCACTTTGGCCGAAAGCTTCCCATCGCCGTGGGATGTCTTATTATGATTCTTGGCGCTTTCCTTTCAGCCTTTACCAACGGCTACGGCAGTACGTATCTATTCTAGCTACTATTTCTGAAACCAGCTAATTGAACCTTGACAGTGTACCTTGGCGGTCGATTCCTCGTCGGTTTCGGAAACTCTTTGGCTCAGCTGTCTTGCCCTGTCCTCCTTACCGAGATCTGCCATCCCCAGCACCGTGCTATCGTCTCTGCCATCTACAACTGTTTGTGGAACTTGGGAGCCACACGTAAGTAAAGCATGCGGAAAATCGACTATGGCATTTACTAATACGCATCTCTTTAGTCTGCGCTTTCATCGGTCTCGGTACGATCAACATCAGCAGCAACTGGTCATGGCGAAGCATCACCTTGATCCAGGCTGTTCCCTCCCTCATCCAGATCACCTTCATCTGGTGGATCCCCGAGTCTCCCCGATGGCTCATGGCCAACGAGCGCCACGAAGAAGCTCTCACCATCCTCTCGAAATACCACGCCAACGGCGACTCCAACAACGCGACCGTGCAGTTCGAATACAATGAGATCAAGGACACCATTGCCCTCGAGTACCAGGCCAAGAAGACCGGTAGCTACATTGACTTTATCCGAACCAAGGGAAACCGTTACCGTCTTATGCTCTTGATCTCTCTTGGTATCATTTCGCAGTACTCTGGTAATGCCCTGATCAGCAACTACTCCAACATTATCTACGAGGGCGCTGGAATCAAGGATCAGGCTCAGAAGACTGGATTGAATGCTGGAGAGAACATGCTCAAGCTTTTCGTTGCCATTGGTTGTTCGCTGGGAATTGATCGCTTTGGTCGTCGCCCACTCTTCCTTACTGCCACCGTTGGTAAGTACAAATCTCTCGTTTATAACAATTGGGAAATGACGAAACTAACTGATTCTTAGGCATGCTGTTGTTCTTCCTCGCCTGGACAATCGTCGCCGCCCGCTTTGAAGCCAGTGGCAAGACTGAGATCAAGCGCCTCGGATATCCCCAGATTGCCCTTATCTGGCTCTTCGACGTCTGTTACTCCATCGCCTGGTCCGGTCTGATCGTCGCCTACGCTCTGGAGATCTGCCCCTTCAGACTCCGTGCCCGAGGTCTCATGATCATGAACTTCTTCATCCAGGTTGCTCTCACCATTGGTAACCAGACCAACCCCGTCGCTCTCGAGAACCTTCCCAACAACTGGAACTTCTGGTGCTTCTACACCGTAAGATACCCTTCATTTCGTAACATCAATGCTTCAAAGACTAACATACAAATAGGTCTGGATCGCTGTCGAGCTCGTCTTTGTCTTCTTCTTCTACGTTGAAACCAAAGGCCCTACCCTCGAAGAGATTGCTAGAATCTTTGATGGCGATGATGCCAATGTCGCGCAGGTCAACTACAACGACAGCGAGAAGCAGGCTGCTATCGAGACCTCGGAGCCGATACATCATGAGCGTAAGGAGCTGTAATTGCACGTGTCAAAGACTGGGAACCTAGTTTATAGTATTGGGGTTTAAAGAATCCTAGAAATTGTTACTTCGATTAGATAAGATACTATTAATCTGAAATAAGACTATTCTTTTCTTATCATACCTCGGCCATTTCTGCAACCAGCTGCTTACATATCGAAGTGCTTGGCAAAGTGTCTTTGTTGGGACATAACCAATTAGAGACAATGTCAATGTCGTCAAGGGTGCGCCCTTGGGAGGATGATGACGTCGAATCTGACAGGGCCGGATAAAGGTTAAATATAAAGCACAACTCATATCGTTTGTCCATCATCCAGCTACTCGTCGTTAATTAATCAAAATGGATCGTTTCGACATCGCGAGCACCGCGTCAATCCATGGCGGAATTATTCCTCTGGAGCCAGTGAACGACACTAAACTACGAACAGCTAACCTCAATCAACCATCTCCTAAGCTCGACACTGAACCCGATATCCCTCTGGCAGAAAACAGCAATGGCAATGACTCTAGCCAAGGTCAAACGAGTGACCTGGGTATATCCAAGACCAGAGGAGTTATTGTCATTATAACTCTTGCTGGCATCAGCTTTCTCAACACAATGGGCTCTGGTATCCTCATCGCCGCCCTCCCCAAAATTGCCCAAGACGTTGGTCTATCTGAGAATCTCATCCTTTGGCCCGCGGCAGTATATGCTCTTGCAGCAGGATGTCTTTTACTCATCTTTGGTGCGATTGCAGATGTCGTCGGCGCCAAATTGATGTGGGTTACTGGAAGCTTCCTCTTCGTTGTCTTTACCTTGGCTGTTGGACTCGCGCAGACTGGCATCCAAATCATTCTCTTTCGGACATTGCTCGGGGCTTCTATCTCGATGTGTCTTCCCACAGCGGTTAGCCTGATATCGAATACTTTCCCCAAAGGACCCTGGAGGAACGTCGCCTTTGCTATCAACGGCATGGGCAGTCCTCTGGGTTATGCACTAGGCCTTGTTCTCGGAGGCATCTTCACTGATACCATCGGATGGAGATGGGCTTATTACATGATGGCCATCATCAATTTCTGTTTATCGACGGGCGCGATATGGTCTTTGCCTTCTGTCTATACAGCGTCAGAAAGAAAATGGACGATAAGACTGAGATATGAGATTGACTGGGTTGGAGCAGCGACGATGAGCGTGGCACTTGGCATGCTTCTCTATGTTCTGGCCATGATATCTTCATCTTACAAGAGACTCGATGATCCTGCCAATATCACGCTATTGACAATTGCCATTGTTTTGTTGGCAGCCTTTCCATTCTGGATGGACTATCAAGTCAAGCACGGAAGACCAGCTCTTATTCCCAACAGTCTATGGAGAAACCGATCCTTTACTTCTGTTTGTATTGCTGTTTTCCTCTGTTGGGCATCACTCAATGGTATCGAATACTTTACCACCCTTTAGTAAGTATCGAGAGCTTCACAATATCAGTCCATATGCTAACTGTTGCAGCTTCCAAAAAGTAGAAGGCCTGTCAGCCCTCCAAAGCTCTCTTCGATTTCTTCCTCACGTCATAATGGGCGTGGCAGTAAATGTGATAACCGGTATTCTCATCGCCAAGGTCAAAGTGAGAACACTAGCTGTTGTATCAGCCATCATAACCATGGTGGCAGCACCATTGATGGCAACTGTTGACGTAGGCGAAAATTACTGGCTTGCGCCCTTTTGGGCCATGTTCCTTTCACCCGTCAACCCAGACGGTAAGTGGCAATGTCCAACTAACCCCAATACCGAAACTAACCAAAATAGTCCTCTTCACCGTATCAAATCTTGTCATTTCCGACGCTTATCCCCCTGAGATGCAGTCCCTCGCTGGTGGTGTCTTCAACGAAGTAGCGCAATTTGGTAACTCCGTTGGTCTGGCGATCACTGCTGCTATTGCTGCATCCGTCACAGAGCATTCCGGGATTACGGCGCGCGAAGAGGCTTTGATGAAGGGTTACAGAGCCGCGTTCTGGACTATCTTTGCTAGTTGCTCTACTGTTACTATTGTGGTTTGGCTTGGGTTGAAGAAAGGGGGGATCGTTGGCAGGAAGCAGGACTAGACGAGGCTTATCCTGTATGTTTATGTGTGTAGTTTTGGAACACTCTTCGGTTTATTTTTCGTAAATGTGACAGTCTTTCGATGAGAAGCATGCGTTTTGGAATTAATGATACCGTGTATATGTGAAAAAATTGCAAGTTTAATATGAAAGTCAATACAAAAGCTTGATGCTCTGTCTACTGGGTAGCAGAAAAGTTGACCTCCTAAGTCTTAGGTTACAAAAATAAATAACCTAAAGAGCATAGTCTAAGTAGCATAAGCTGACCTGCTAATTTCGTCTCTTATGCT